>NC_047110.1:93863614-94142355 GCF_902500255.1 Thalassophryne amazonica | reverse complement strand
GCAGCTTTTCTTAAGGCAATAACGATATCTTTTCACAAAATCAGAAACCAAATCATCGTTTGTGATAGTATTTTCGGTGTATAAAGACACCACGTCCTGGTACGACTTCCCAGTGGCTCTGTTATACAGATAATACACGCAGTGTTGTCCGCATACGTCCGATAACTCGTGCTGAAGCTGTTTGTTGTGATACAGAATGTTTTTAACATCTGGGAGATTCTCCAGATATCGCAGGATGCTTTTAGGGTAGTAATCAAAGTCCGGGCTGAGGCCGAACGAGTCAAAAAATGTGGCTCGACCATTTTTTTCAACGGTGAGTGCTAACCAGTGTTCCCCCGGTAAATGTCTAGGGTGGGTGTTTACAATGAAATATACGGGAGGGCCCGGCTTGATCCGGAATAATTCGTCAAACGCAAAAACACCGGCGAACAGGTCTCCTATTAAGCCCCTCATAACAGCGTCCAATTCCAGGGTGTTCATCAGTAAAAATCCACAAGGACCTGTCGCTTGGAATTAATCTCCAGGAGAGAATCGTAACACGCGTACACTATCAGCGTGGTGGTATGCGGAGTCGCGACTCTGAATCTCATCTCAAGTCGCAGGGTGCCTGTGGAGACGGGGCTCAGAGCGCCGCTGTCCTCCTCCGGGTTTAAATTGAAGACGTACAGCGCGTAGCCGTGCGCAAAATCCTCCCGGTCTATACAGAGATGCTGGTCCTTGAGGTGTCGTCCGGTCGCGGTGTAGAGATTGTAAAACTCCCTGACAGAGAGTTCGTTGTTAAATTCAGGCTGGAAAGCTTTAGCCGGCAGCTGTCTCCCGTTTTGACTGAGTGCGAGGTACTCCAGGTCATAGTGTGCAAATTCAAACGGGGACAGATCTCTTCTCCCGCTGAATGCATTGTGATTCACCATACCCAGAACCACATATTTGGGCATGGTTCCTAAAAACAGGTTCTCCTGGTTGCATATCCTGGAATGGCTGGGGATCACGTAAGTCTTAACGTTGATTCGTGATAACTGGTACACGGCGTTCCCTTTCATGAGAGCCGCGGAGTGGCCCAATCTCACTGCAGGGGATACGGTGACTTTCTTAACGAATAGGGACGCGCCCAGAATTTTCAGCTTGAAAGTGGAGGCCGCCAGCCCCATCAGGCAGAAAGCATCGCTGGCTCAAATTAATTTAACTCTTAGATCAATGTTATTCAGAAGAAGCCTCTCGCAGAAAAATATGTCCGCGTGCAGCGGACCCTGAACTTGAAATTCACGCGATTCGGCGCTAAAGCGTGCTCTGCTCACGAGGCCTTTATTCGGGCCCGCGTCATCCACAGCGGTCGAATTGTGCTGACCCGGGGTGTCCTTGTAAAACAAACCGCCCGTGAACTGCGATTTCAATGAAGCGGGGGAAAAGTTCAGCAGCGTCTCAATCATTGCCCTGTACGGGTGCGTCGCGCTGGACTGGGAAATCAGCCGGTCACCCAGAGTCATGTCGACTTGTGAGAAAATCGTATTGAGAGGATAATTTATGACGCCCACGCGGGCGTCATTAGCCAGGTCAGTCCCGTCGGCGTTTGTAATTTTCATTCGCAGATAAAGCAGCGTATTATTGAGGTCTAAATACCTCTCACCGTCTCCGGGGATAAAAAACTTGATAGGGCCCATGTCCGTCAGGGCTGATAACGGGCTGACTTCAACGTATTGGCTTTGCTCGATGGACAGCTGGGTCCCGGGGACGGCGAATAAATCCAATTCGCTCATGGTGCATTCGGGGGAATTATTTCGCAAAAGAGACATTGTTTAAGAGAAAATATCCCCGGACAACCTCCTCTTCTTATGCTTCCTTCGAACTGTTCTGCTTTTTCCGGGGGTCTTTCGCTTTTTAACCGTTTTGACCCGTTTCCCCGGGGGGCGTTTCCGGGGCCTTCTTGAGAGCACCATGATCCCGGACCCCCGCTGCTGCTCGGGTTCCTGACTCCGTCCGGCCCTCTCAACAACGCGGCTCACTACGTCGGAAGCGATGTTTCGGGCTGCGTTTTTCAGGTGAGGTTTGGCGATCGTGTATCCTTGTTTAATCAGTGGCGACACAAATTTGAACAGTTTCGAAAATATGTTCCCGAGCCCGCGCCCGTACATAACAGGAGCGCCGTGGAAGCCGTGAAGGCCGTTCCCGACTTGATTTTCATAGTAAGGCACAAATCTATAAATGTCGGTGCTGCCCCAGCCATTTTTTTTATCCCGCCGGTTTAAAATGTAATGTCACAACCACTTTACCGTATCTGAAATCCACCGTTCGATCTTGATCGCTTTTGATTTCGATGCGTATTGTCTCAATATGTCTTTTGGAGACCGGGATGTAATAAGCGGGGTTGAATTTCTTTGTAATTATTTCCCCGAAATGACCTCCAATTTCGAACGCTCGCAGGAGAGGAGCAAAAACATCGCCCACCGCCTGAGGCTGTACAACGTCTGTATAACAGAACAGGTGATACATGCCTGCTTTTATATCGGGGTAGCGGGGACAGCTCGTGACCCCGGGTCCGCATCTCAGCCATTGATTAGGCTGCATCCCCAGCATGTGCGCTGTCGGGGCTTCAAAATATACCTGGCTGGTACCGTCTCCTTCCCACAGAAACTTTTTCTGGATATCGTCATATTTTAAAGTCAGATTCGGATCTATAGTCTTCAAAAGAGGGTTTATCAGCCCTGCAATAACCTCAAAGTTATCATAATATCCCGTGTCAAAATATCGCAAGTGAACGGCGAGTTTGTTCTTGCCCGTAATTTTCATCACCTGGAACGTACAGGAAGGCTTTTCCGGGATATTTAACCAGGTGTGCGGATAAGAAATTTCCGTCAGCGCCACATCCCAGTCACCCTCTAGATCCAGGTGTCGAGCCAAGTCCACCTGGTAGCATGAAATTGTGTTCTCCGGGAATACTTTTAGGCTGGCGTTTGAAGGCAGAGTCATATAAAATCCGTGTTTCAGATCCCGATCCATTTCTCATATGTCGGTTGAAGATAGATGTTCTCATATTTATACGGCCATCAGCTGGTCCGCGGGAACCCAGGAGTTAAATTTCTCGGGCCAATTTTTCCATCTGACAAATACAAATTTCTTCCCCTTGGTAAAATGTTCACGTATAATTTCTTGAACCTGATACGGTCTGTCTTTTGCTATTTTAACCTTCTGCAATTCTGGTTCATAGAATGAACCTTCAATGATCTCGCCGTCATAATCTTTCAATTTATAAACGGGCGGCGTGCGTTGTATACATTCTGACACCGTGAACATTTCATCTGTAAAACTTTGTTCATATTTTTTTATCAAAAACTCCCCTGAGCTTGGAGACCCTGACTATATCTCCGACCTTATATTTAAACTTCGCAGGCCTCCTGCATAGGGTGGATGCCCCGTACAAATTTTGAAACACTTGATCGACATTTCGAGCATTAACCTCATTGGGCCTCATCTTAATGCTTTTATGATAACTCTCGTTATAAGCCGTGAGTAAAGACGGTAGGACGTCAATGTATCTTCTCGTGTTTTTAGCAGTAAAATATCTCCACATTCTCGTCTTTAGCGTGCGATTAAACCTCTTGACAACCGAGGCTTTCAGATCACTGGCCGTGGCAAAATGTAGAATCCGGTGTTTTTTCATTAAATCCTTGAACGGTTTGTTAAAAAACTCTTTCCCGGCATCAGTCTGCAACTTCAGAGGCACCCCGCTCTGCTTTAAGAGCGAGGCAAAGGCCTGTGAGACTTCGCGCCCTTGCTTTGACTTCAGAGGTCTGGCATACGCTTTTTTTGAGAAGATATCGATAACGGTCAGCAGGTACTTGTACCCGTCGTTAAAATCTGATAGCCCCTGCATGTCGCATAAATCCACCTGAAATTGGTTAAGCAGGTTTGTGACAAATACTCTATTTCTTGGAAAATGCGTCCTGGCAGGTTTGTGTAATGTGTATGCATCTTCCCCCGACAGGAAATCTCTGATATGCTTCATACGAATTTTAGATCCGTGTTGATCGGTCATAGCCCTGCGTAAATGCTCCGGCCCTCCAAAACTCCCCGGATTTACCAGACTATAATATATATCCTTCATTAAACCCTCATCACCCATCTTTTAAGACGGATCTCTTCAGAATGATGAACCGGATAGTCCGTTTTGCATTTTTATATGTTTTAGCGACCATAAATATTAGTCTTTTGTTTTAAATAGGCGCTATTGGAAACGTTAAATTGAACTCTGATTCAGCACCGCGGAGAGCGCTCACAGAGCAGCCTCGAGCTTTTAATAAGACCGTGTTAAAACCCCGCATTAATTCACACGAGCACCTTTTTTCCACCAAAACCTCGTTTGTATGACTCTGTCTTGCAATATGAAGCGCCTTGGGGCAACTGTTTTGTTGTGGTTTTGGTGCTATATAAATTTGATTTGTAAAACATTTCACCCTTTTTCAACAATATTATTGGAAAGAACACTGACCGTCTGAGTTTTAGAATGTATGCTTTATTACATTCATTAAAGTCACACACAGAGAAAAAACAATTGTTCATGTTTATTAAACACAACATGCATGAAGGAAAAAAGTATACGTTCACGTACAAAACTGGAAAACTCTCAGTAATACATCTCCCCCGCATTTACGGTTTATTTCAGTATTCACCTGTAAAAGTGTAGGAACAATCTCTTCTCTGGAGAGCCCCATCTGTTTCACCCGGCACGCTATCACATCCACAAACAGAGTGTATAATGTAAGCAGGTGCATCGGATTACACCGTGTAAAATCGTCAGTGGTCAAAACAGAGATTTTCAGTAATAAGTTGTACAGAGATTTTTCAGAAGAATGGAGGGCCGTGTTGTAGATATGATCTGTCCAGACTCCGGGCCCGGGGCGACGTCTGATAATGTCGAAGACCCTCTCCAAAGCGCATAAAGGCGGGGCGTCTGGGGTCTCCAGCCTGCGAATGACTACCCGCTCCAGCTTATACGAGAGTCCACGTATAATATAAACTTCCCGCAAGCTTTGAAAGAGACTCATCACACAATTACCCATGACTGTAAAACAATATAATGATATTTAAAAAAAAAAAAAAAAGCAGGTTTTTTTCTTCAGTCGTCTGGGTTATAGATGGCTACCATCCACTCCAGGTCGAGATCTGCGTCTTCACCGAAACATGTGTACAGTTCGTTGATCTTTGCTTCAAAATTATCAGTGTATTTCAGCTCAGTGAGGATGTTTTCTACCGCCCCCTGGACCCTCGCAGCCGATGGGTTGAGGAAGTGCTGGGCTAGGAGCTTTACCACAGCCGAGAGAGAATACTGACCCACCTTTCGTCAATCAGAATTGACTACGTCACTAAGCCGGTTAACATCACCATGACAACAGAAGGCTCGCTCGTTCAAAAAAAGCGAGGATGTACGTCAGCCGTCTGAGCCAGCCGATACCGGAGGAAGATCTGACGTACAACCTGGAGGGGCACGAATGTTTAACTTACACGTTCGACCCGTATTATGCCCAAGTAAGTTTCTTCACTCTGGCCGAGGGTGAGACTGCCACTCGAGGAACCCCACGGGTGGCGCTTACTTCTGCCGATTGGGGAGTCTTCTCCGCGGCGGCAGGCTCGATGATTCGCGACACGGTCAACCCTGAACCTCCAGGAGATCGGACGCTGGAAAAGAAAAAAAACACACTTCCAACTCACCTGGCTCAGCACCCAGGGGCCGCGCTATAGGGTGATATTTCAGCGTGGACCTCCTGACACTGTCTCTGAGGGTGAAATTAAGTTGGAGCGGCTTAGCGCCGGCGGCCACATCAGAAGCGTCACAGCTGCGGCTGAGAGCTGGCATGAGATGTTCAACACCTGCAACGACAGGATTACGGGCCTCTTTACAAGGTGCCTGGCCTGGAGGGACGTTATCGAAGTCCGAAAAAACTTGGCCCCACTTTTTACTTAAAAAAAATAAATAAAAAAATAAAATAAAATAAACAAAAAAAAAAAAAACTCTGACGTAGCTCCTCCCCGCATGCACGGGGGTTTCTATAAAAACCAGGGGACCACATCTCATTCAAGCATCGGACGACGAACCAGCATGAGCTCCTCAACCTCTCCCATTGCAGTGGCCGACGACATCGCTTGTGACTGCGCGCTCGACTGTGGAAGAGACCTGCCGTCCCTGAGCCAGGCTTCACGGAACCGCGGCGGGTACGAGAGCCCGTGGGGAGTTCAGCTCGAGCCGGTCTGGGGCGAGATCCATCCTTCTCACGTGCTTTCCAGCCCGGGAGGCGTGGGGTCTCTTCCCGCTGTCACGGAGGCCGCGAGTCCGCGGGAGGTACAAGACCTCGAGCCGGCTGAGAAATACGCCACATCTTTCGCATCTGACCGGCCTGACGGGTTCCTGTCAGAGGAATTCCTGAAAACGGTGAAAGTCGGCGTGGCACACTTACTTTTGGCTGTGATCAAAAGTTACAGACAAAAGATCGATCACCCCAGCCAGCGCCAGCACGAATGCCTGGACCCGTTAAATGAATATTTCTTTACCGGACATTTTGAGAGATTAATGGTGAGACTCTGGAGACCGACCTTCATCCCGGCTGTGGTAAAGCTCCTAGCCCAGCGCTTCCTCAACCCATCGGCTGCGAGGGTTCAGGGGGCGGTAGAAAACATCCTCACTGAGCTGAAATACACTGATAATTTTGAAGCAAAGATCAACGAACTGTACACATGTTTCGGTGAAGACGCAGATCTCGACCTGGAGGGGATGGTAGCCGTCTATAACCCAGACGACTGAAGAAAAAACCTGCTTTTTTTGTTTTTTAAAATATCATTATATTGTTTTACAGTCATGGGTAATTGTGTGATGACTCTCTTTCAAAGCTTGCGGGAAGTTTATATTATACGTGGACTCTCGTATAAGCTGGAGCGGGTAGTCATTCGCAGGTTGGAGATCCCAGACGCCCCGCCTTCATGCGCTTTGGAGAGGGTCTTCAACGTTATCAGACGTCGCCCCGGGCCCGGAGTCTGGACAGATCATATCTACAGCGCGGCTCTCCATTCATCTGAAAAATCTCTGTACAACGTATTACTGAAAATCTCTGTTTTGACCACTGACGATTTTACACGGTGTAATCCGATGCACCTGCTTACATTATACACTCTGTTTGTGGATGTGATAGCGTGCCGGGTGAAACAGATGGGGCTGTCCAGAGGGGAGATTGTTCCTACACTTTTACAGCTGAATACTGAAATAAACCGTAAATGGGGGGGAGATGTATTACTGAGAGTTTTCCAGTTTTGTACGTGAACGTATACTTTTTTCCTTCACGCATGTTGTGTTTAATAAACATGAACAATTGCTTTTTTCTCTGTGTGTGACTTTAATGAATGTAATAAAGCACATATTCTAAACCTTATACGGCCTGTGTTCTTTCCAATAATATTGTTGAAAAAGGGTGAAATGTTTTACAAATCAAATTTATATAGCGCCAAAACCACAACAAAACAGTTGCCCCAAGGCGCTTCATATTGCAAGACAGAGTCATACAAACGAGGTTTTGGTGGAAAAAAAAGGTGCTCGTATGAATTAATGAGGGGTTTTAACACGGTCTTATTAAAAGCTCGAGGCTGCTCTGTGAGCGCTCTCCGCAGTTCTGAATCAGAGTTCAATTTAACGTTTCCAAGAGCGCCTTTTTAAAACGTATACTTTTTTCCTTCACGCATGTTGTGTTTAATAAACATGAACAATTGTTTTTTCCCTGTGTGTGACTTTAATGAATGTAATAAAGCACATATTCTAAACCTCAGACGGTCAGTGTTCTTTCCTATAATATTGTTGACGACGGTCTGCATGGGCTTTTGCCCTCGTCCGGGCCTTTAGCAAAGCAGAACGGGCGGCACGCCACACCCGACAGCACTTCCGTAGGTGGGCCTGGACCGAGGGCACACCGACCTCTCCCTCAACCACCGGAAACAACGGGGGCTGATACCCCAGACATACCTCAAAAGGGAAGAGGCCGGTGGCTGAAGACACCTGGCTGTTATGAGCATACTCGATCCAGGCCAAATGGGTACTCCAGGCCGCCGGGTGCGCGGCAGTCAGCGCAAAGCCTGTTCCACCTCCTGGTTTACCCGTTCTGCTTGCCCGTTGGTCTGAGGGTGGTACCCGGACGAGAGACTCACCGTGGTCCCCAGTTCCCGGCAGAAGCTCCTCCAGACTTGCGAGGAGAACTGGGGACCGCGATCGGAGACGATGTCTGTTGGAATCCCATGCAGCCGGACGACGTGGTGGACCAGGAGGTCCGCTGTCTCCTGGGCTGTTGGGAGCTTCGGGAGGGCCACGAAGTGGGCCGCCTTGGAGAACCGGTCCACTATCGTGAGGATGGTGGTGTTGCCCTGGGACGGCGGGAGGCCCGTGACAAAATCCAGGCCGATGTGGGACCAGGGGCGATGAGGCACAGGCAGCGGCTGGAGTAGGCCTGGTGCCCTGCGATGGTCAGCCTTGCCCCTGGCGCAGGTGGTGCAGGCCTGGATATAATCCCGGACGTCGGCCTCTAGGGACGCCCACCAGAAGCGCTGCCAGACAACTGCCACGGTTCTTCGCACCCCTGGATGACAGGAGAGCTTGGAGCCGTGACAGAAGTCCAGGACTGCAGCCCTAGCTTCTGGTGGGATGTATAGTTTGTTCTTCGGCCCAGTTCCGGGGTCCGGGCTTCGTGCCAGGGCCTCCCGGACGGTTCTCTCTACGTCCCAGGTGAGGGTGGCCACGATAGTGGACTCCGGGATGATGGGTTCCGGTGGATCCGACAACTCCGCTTTGACTTCATCTTCATGTACCCGGGACAAGGCATCCGATTTCTGGTTTTTGGTCCCGGGACGGTAGGTGATCCGGAAGTCAAAACGGCCGAAGAACAGTGACCAACGGGCTTGCCTGGGGTTCAGCCGCTTGGCGGTCCTGATATACTCCAGGTTCCGGTGGTCAGTGAAAACCGTGAATGGCATGGACGTTCCCTCCAACAGATGTCTCCACTCTTCAAGAACCTCTTTCACCGCAAGGAGTTCTCGATTGCCGACGTCATAGTTCCGTTCGGCCGGGGTCAACCTGCGGGAAAAATAGGCACACGGGTGAAGGACCTTATCGGTCTTCCCGCTCTGGGAAAGCACAGCTCCTATCCCTGAGTCCGAGGCGTCCACTTCAACCACTAACTGGCGACTAGGATCGGGCTGAACCAGAACGGGTGCAGACGAGAAGCGCCGTCTCAACTCCTTGAACGCGGCCTCGCAACGATCCGACCAGGTGAAGGGGACTTTTGGTGAGGTCAGGGCTGTCAGGGGGCTAACTACCTGACTGTAGCCCTTAATGAACCTCCTGTAGAAATTTGCAAAGCCGAGGAACTGTTGCAGCTTCCTACGGCTAGTGGGTCTCACCGCCGCAACCTTGGCCGGATCAGGAGCGACGGAGTTGGGGGAGATGATAAACCCCAGGAAGGACAAAGATGTGCGGTGAAACTCACACTTCTCGCCCTTCACAAACAGCCGGTTCTCCAACAACCGCTGCAGGACCTGACGTACATGCCGGACATGAGTCTCAGGATCCGGGGAAAAGATGAGTATATCGTCTAGATATACGAAGACGAATCGGTGCAGGAAATCCCGCAAGACATCATTAACTAATGCTTGGAACGTCGCAGGGGCGTTTGTGAGGCCGAACGGCATGACCAGGTACTCAAAGTGACCTAACGGGGTGTTGAATGCCGTCTTCCATTCGTCTCCCTTCCGGATCCGAACCAGGTGATACGCATTTCTAAGATCCAGCTTAGTAAAGATTTTGGCTCCATGCAGGGGGGTGAACATGGAATCTAATAATGGCAACGGGTATCGGTTGCGAACCGTAATCTCATTCAGCCCTCTGTAATCAATACATGGACGAAGTCCGCCATCTTTCTTGCCCACAAAAAAGAAACCTGCCCCCATCGGGGAGGTGGAGTTCCAGATCAGCCCGGCAGCTAATGAGTCCCGGATGTAGGTCTCCATTGATTCGCGCTCAGGTCGTCAGAGGTTGTACAGCCTGCTGGACGGGAACTCAGCGCCTGGAACCAAATCAATGGCACAATCATATGGACGGTGCGGGGGAAGGGTGAGTGCCAGATCCTTGCTCAAGACGTCAGCAAGATCGTGGTACTCACCCGGCACTGCTGTCAGATTGGGAGGGACTTTGACCTCCTCCTTAGCCTGGGAACCGGGAGGAACCGAGGATCCTAAACACACCCGATGGCAGGTTTCGCTCCACTGAACCACCACCCCAGACGGCCAATCGATCCGGGGATTGTGCTTTAACATCCATGGGATGCCCAAAATCACGCGGGAGGTAGAAGGAGTTACAAAAAACTCAATCTCCTCCCGGTGGTTTCCAGACACCACCAGAGTTACTGGTTGTGTCTTGTGTGTGAGTAAAGGGAGGAGGGTGCCATCTAGTGCCCGCACCTGCAATGGCGTAGGAAGCGCCACCAGAGGGAGCCCTACCTCCTTTGCCCATCTGCTGTCTAGCAGATTCCCTTCTGACCCCGTGTCCACCAGTGCTCGGGCTTGAAGGGTTAAATCCCCGCTCAGGATTGTGACTGGGAGTCGTGTGGCAATTTGTGTGTGTCTCACTTGAATGTCTTGACCCCCCCTTAGCCCAGTCTCTAAGGGCGAGTGTTGTCGTTTTGGCCGTTTGGGGCAGTCTCTCTGTGTGTGCTCTGTTGAGCTGCAGAGAAAACACTCTCCACGGATCAGCCTCCCCATTTTGGCCCTGTGCGTTTCCCTAACAACGTCAACAGGGGGAGCTGTTGCCCCACAAAGCGCTGCGGCTGTGGAGCGTGGGGAGGGCGGTCCCTTTTCGAACCTGGAAGGGAGAGGGGCGGCGCGTATCCGGTCACGTCCTCCGCCTCGCTCCCGACGGCGTTCCTCTAACCGATTGTCTAATCGTATAACGAGATCAATAAGCCCGTCTAAATCCCGCGGTTCGTCCTTGGCCACCAGGAGCTCCTTCAGGACCAACGACAGTCCGTTTACGAAGGCGGCGCGGAGGGCAGTGTTATTCCAGCCGGACCTCGCAGCCGCGATGCGGAAGTCGACTGCATAAGCAGCTGCGCTCCGGCGCCCCTGTCTCATTGACAGCAGCACGGCTGAAGCGGTCTCTCCTCTATTTGGGTGATCGAACACTGTTCTGAACTCCCTCACAAACCCATCATATGTCAGAAGGAGCCATGAATTTTGCTCCCAAAGCGCTGTAGCCGAAACGCGTGCCTTGCCGCGAAGCAGATTAATTACATAAGCTATCTTACTAGCATCAGTCGCGTACATGACGGGACGTTGTGTGAAGACGAGCGAACACTGCATAAGAAAGTCCGCGCATGTCTCCACACAACCCCCGTACGGCTCTGGAGGGCTTATGTATGCTTCAGGGGAAGGTGGGAGGGGTCGTTGAACAACCTGTGGAACGTCACTGTTACGCACAGGGTCGACAGGAGGGAGAGCCGCAGCAGCGCCCTGAGGGCGCGCTTCCACCTGCGCGGCGAGAGCCTCCACCCTGCGGTTAAGGAGGACGTTCTGCTCGGTCATTAAATCCAACCGAGCCGTGAAAGCGGTGAGGATCCGCTGCAACTCACCAATCATTCCTCCTGCGGACGCCTGTGCGCCCTGTTCTTCCATTGGCCGTTCAACAGCCGGTTGACGCCCCTCGGGATCCATGACGTTGGCCGAGATATCCTGTTGGGAAAGTGTAGGTACACGGACCCACAACAGGGGGCGCAAATGAATGGACAATGGAGTAGGTCAAATAACAACACTTTACTGTTGTGAATGTGCACAACAAATACAACAGATTACAACAATGGACAAAAGTCAATTCACAAAGATGTCGTGTGGGCAGGCTCGAAGATAGGAGACGCCTGTCCAAAGCAGAACCGGAACCACACGATTTCCTCCGCCACCAGACCCCAGGAATACTGGAACTGCCAAGTCCCGAACTCCCAGGTGGCCACTGCCTCCGCGTGTCGGACCTGGTACTGCTGGCGAGGAACAAAAAGCAATTAAATGAGGGCGCGTTTGCACCCAGGAATCCGTATAGCAGGAATGCTACCTCCACCTCTCGTTGGAAAAGTAGTCCACACTAACAACGCACAAGTCACAAAAAATACTGTCAAAACAGTCAGCTGAGGTACGTTACCTTCCAGGTAGAACGATATCTCAGCAAAGAGGTGGAGGCGTCGTCCTGCTGATATTCCCCTGTTGATCAGATGATGGGCAACAGCTGTTGCAGGTGATGCGTGACAGCTGTCACCCTGGCTGCTCCTGTGAGACGGCTGCGCCCTCTCGTGCCTGAAGCCCGCACTTCAGGCAGGGCGCCCTCTGGTGGTGGGCCAGCAGTACCTCCTCTTCTGGCGGCCCACACAACATATGAGAAATGGATCGGGATCTGAAACACGGATTTTATATGACTCTGCCTTCAAACGCCAGCCTAAAAGTATTCCCGGACAACACAATTTCATGCTACCAGGTGGACTTGGCTCGACACCTGGATCTAGAGGGTGACTGGGATGTGGCGCTGACGGAAATTTCTTATCCGCACACCTGGTTAAATATCCCGGAAAAGCCTTCCTGTACGTTCCAGGTGATGAAAATTACGGGCAAGAACAAACTCGCCGTTCACTCGCGATATTTTGACACGGGCTATTATGATAACTTTGAGGTTATGGCAGGGCTGATAAACCGTCGTTTGAAGACTATAGATCCGAATCTGACTTTAAAATATGACGATATCCAGAAAAAGTTTCTGTGGGAAGGAGACGGTACCAGCCAGGTATATTTTGAAGCCCCGACGGCGTACATGCTGGGGATGCACCCTAATCAATGGCTGAGATGCGGACCCGGGGTCACGAGCTGTCCCCGCTACCCCGATATAAAAGCAGGGATGTATCACCTGTTCTGTTATACAGACGTTGTACAGCCTCAGGCGGTGGGTGACGCTTTTGCTCCTCTCCTCCGAGCGTTCGAAATTGGAGGTCGTTTCGGGGAAATAATTACAAAGAAATTCAACCCCGCTTATTACATCCCGGTCTCCAAAAGACATATTGAGACAATACGCATCGAAATCAAAAGCGATCAAGATCGAACGGTGGATTTCAGATACGGTAAAGTGGTTGTGACATTACATTTTAAACCGGCGGGATAAAAAAAAAAAAATGGCTGGGGCTGCGCACAAAGCCGACATTTATAGATTTGTGCCTTACTATGAAAATCAAGTCGGGAACGGCCTTCACGGCTTCCACGGCGCTCCTGTTATGTACGGGCGCGGGCTCGGGAACATATTTTCGAAACTGTTCAAATTTGTGTCGCCGCTGATTAAACAAGGATACACGATCGCCAAACCTCACCTGAAAAACGCAGCCCGAAGCATCGCTTCCGACGTAGTGAGCCGCGTTGTTGAGAGGGCCGGACGGAGTCAGGAGCCCGAGCAGCAGCGGGGGTCCGGGATCATGGTGCTCTCAAGAAGGCCCCGGAAACGCCTCCCGGGGAAACGGGTCAAAACGGTTAAAAAGCGAAAGACCCCCGGAAAAAAAGCAGAACAGTTCAAAGGAAGCATAAGAAGAGGAGGTTGTCCAGGGATATTTTCTCTTAAACAATGTCTCTTTTGCGAAATAATTCCCCCGAATGCACCATGAGCGAATTGGATTTATTCGCCGTCCCCGGGACCCAGCTGTCCATCGAGCAAAGCCAATACGTTGAAGTCAGCCCGTTATCAGCCCTGACGGACATGGGCCCTATCGAGTTTTTTATCCCCGGAGACGGTGAGAGGTATTTAGACCTCAATAATACGCTGCTTTATCTGCGAATGAAAATTACAAACGCCGATGGGACTGACCTGGCTAATGACGCCCGCGTGGGCGTCATAAATTATCCTCTCAATACGATTTTCTCACAAGTCGACATGACTCTGGGTGACCGGCTGATTTCCCAGTCCAGCGCGACGCACCCGTACAGGGTAATGATTGAGACGCTGCTGAACTTTTCCCCCGCTTCATTGAAATCGCAGTTCACGGGCGGTTTGTTTTACAAGGACACCCCGGGTCAGCACAATTCGACCACTGTGGATGACGCGGGCCCGAATAAAGGCCTCGTGAGCAGAGCACGCTTTAGCGCCGAATCGCGTGAATTTCAAGTTCAGGGTCCGCTACACGCGGACATATTTTTTTGCGAGAGGCTTCTTCTGAATAACATTGATCTAAGAGTTAAATTAATTCGAGCCAGCGATGCTTTCTGCCTGATGGGGCTGGCGGCCTCCACTTTCAAGCTGAAAATTCTGGGCGCGTCCCTATTCGTTAAGAAAGTCACCGTATCCCCTGCAGTGAGATTGGGCCACTCCGCGGCTCTCATGAAAGGGAACGCCGTGTACCCGTTATCACGAATCAACGTTAAGACTTACGTGATCCCCAGCCATTCCAGGATATGCAACCAGGAGAACCTGTTTTTAGGAACCATGCCCAAATATGTGGTTCTGGGTATGGTGAATCACAATGCATTCAGTGGGAGAAGAGATCTGTCCCCATTTGAATTTGCACACTATGACCTGGAGTACCTCGCACTCAGTCAAAACGGGAGACAGCTGCCGGCTAAAGCTTTCCAGCCTGAATTTAACAACGAACTCTCTGTCAGGGAGTTTTACAATCTCTACACCGCACCCGGACGACACCTCAAAGACCAGCCTCTCTGTATAGACCGGGAGGATTTTGCGCACGTCTACGCGCTGTACGTCTTCAATTTAAACCCGGAGGAGGACAGCGGCGCTCTGAGCCCCGTCTCCACAGGCACCCTGCGACTTGAAATGAGATTCAGAGTCGCGACTCCGCATACCACCACGCTGATAGTGTACGCGTGTTATGATTCTCTCCTGGAGATTAATTCCAAGCGACAGGTCCTTGTGGATTTTTACTGATGAACACCCTGGAATTGGACGCTGTTATGAGGGGCTTAATAGGAGACCTGTTTGCCGGTGTTTTTGCGTCTGACGAGTTATTCCGGATCAAGCCGGGCCCTCCCGTATATTTCATTGTAAACACCCACCCTAGACATTTACCGGGGGAACACTGGTTAGCGCTCACCGTTGAAAAAAATGGTCGAGCCACATTTTTTGACTCGTTCGGCCTCAGCCCTGACTTTGATTACTACCCTAAAAGCATCCTGCGATATCTGGAGAATCTCCCAGATGTTAAAAACATTCTGTATCACAACAAGCAGCTTCAGCACGAGTTATCCGACGTATGCGGACAACACTGCGTGTATTATCTGTATAACAGAGCCAGTGGGAAGTCGTACCGGGACGTGGTGTCTTTATACACCGAAAATACTATCGCGAACGATGATTTGGTTTCTGATTTTGTGAAAAGATATCATTATTGCCTTAAGAAAAGCTGCAATACCTCCTGTAACCAGCTAGCAGGGCCTCTGCATGAGTTTAAATATTGTCACGGCTTGTGTTAACCGGCGTTCCTATTTTTTTTTTTTTTTTTCACCTGAAAACGGGGTGGATGTGTGAGAGCGGCCTTCCGATCATACCTTTAAAGTTTTATCGCGTTTGCATAATGTAAACCCCCGTTTTTAAACATAGAAAGAAGCTTTGACCTTTGACCTTTGATTTTTTTATGTGGTTTTTTTCGCCTGAAAACGGGATGGATGTGTGAGAGCGGCCTTCCGATCATACCTTTAAAGTTTTATCGCGTTTGCATGATGTAAACCCCCGTTTTTAAACGTAGAAAGAAGCTTTGACCTTTGACCTTTGATTTTTTTATGTGTTTTTTTTTCGCCTGAAAACGGGATGGATGTGTGAGAGCGGCCTTCCGATCATACCTTTAAAGTTTTATCGCGTTTGCATAATGTAAACCCCCGTTTTTAAACGTAGAAAGAAGCTTTGACCTTTGACCTTTGATTTTTTATGTGTTTTTTTCACCTGAAAACGGGATGGATGTGTGAGAGCGGCCTTCTGATCATACCTTTAAAGTTTTATCACGTTTTCATAATGTAAACCCCCGTTTTTAAACGTAGAAAGAAGCTTTGACCTTTGACCTTTGATTTTTTTATGTGTTTTTTTTGTGAAAAATGTTCCGGATGTGTAGAAAATGCACCCCCGATCATACCTTTAATGTTTTTCATTTTTTTTGCATCGTTGTTATTAAGTAGAGAAGTGTTGAAAGTTGTTTTTAAACCGTATACCGAATAAAAGTGATGAAGGCCGGAGATGAGTTTCAGTCGGTGTTTTATTAGTAACAATATACAAAAACGTGACTGACTGCGATGTATTTTAAAGAATCTTGATCATAATATCCAGTCAGTTTTTAATTCGATACCCTCCTTTTATGGTGAGAAACCTTCCCAGCGTTGGAAGTCTTTTTTTTTCTTAAGTTTCTTCTTGGCCGGCGAATCGGTTAAAAGAAGGGATTCATCCGTCGAGCTGCTCAAGCCTTTTTTAAGCTTCTGAAACTGCTCGCGGGCTTGCGGGTTTGATACGCACGCCACCGGAATGTTCCGCTCCTGTAAAATATTGAGGAACTTCACCCAGCCTGTAGGGGGGCTCGATTTCTTGAACGAGGATCCGAGATGTTTCATACGATCTATGGCGTGAGACCCCCTCACGACTTTCCCCTTGTAAATAAATTCCCCCGACGGACTCCAGCGCGTATCACCCTTCGATAATTTCCTCATAATATATTCAGCGTTTCTATGCTCTCTGGAGGGGATATTCTTCAGGACCTCTGTGACAGTCTCATCCTCCTCCTCCACCCCCTCCTCCTCAGGTTGCTTAGCGACGCGAGTCTCTTGCGGGGGTGAAAGGCGTGATTCGAGTTCCTCCTGCTTGATCAGGGTTAAATAGCGCTGCAGCAGAGCCTCATACTTTTTAATTTTTTCATAAGGAGAGTGAGTACGTTCTTCCAGTATACCTCGCATTCGCAAGTCTAAATCATTTTCCGCCATTTGTCTGATGTTATTTCCGCTCGGCGCAACGGAATGACCGAGTTGAAGCATCTGCTGTGGAGTGAGTAAAAACATCTTTTGCGCCGCTTTGAACGCCATTATCCTCTGGGTACTATTAGACTCGTTATAACGGGCAGGGCCGCGGCGAGCAGAGGCAGGAGAAAGCCGCCCGTCTGAATCAGCGCTCCCCGCTTCTTTTTATAACTGGTTTTTCTGTCGGCCAGAAGACGTAAAACTCTTTTTCGTTTTTTCAAGGCACGGAATTGAGAGTCGCTCAAGGCGATATTCCCCTTTAATATATTCAAAGTGATCTCGGATAAAGTTTTCAGAAGCTCCGGCCTGCAGGTCTTCAGGCTGTAGTGACGCTCCCTCGCCCCGGCTCTGATTAGCGCTTTATCAGAATGAGGTGGTAAAGCAGGAACTTGCAGCGATACAAGTGAGCAAAGAAAATGTTTAGATTTAGGACTTAACATCCAAGCTGCTGGCATGTGAACGTTACCGTGAAGTGTTGAGATAAGGATTTAATGCTTGAATCCCAAAATGTGTAAAATATAATAAGTTGACTTTACAAAAAAATATGCGAACTTGTTGCCTTAAAAAAGTGGCTTTGAGCAGACTTGAGTTTATTATACGCAGCTGGAGACATAATAATCATCTATCAGCTAATTTACCGCGACAGCCTGATGGTTACCCTTTAATAAACATGGACGTATGCTTTTTTCTTCATGTAAGTGGACCAAATTTGTGTTTAATAACCATGAACATATGCTTTTTTCTTCAGGTAACTGGAACAAGTACTTTTTCTTAATGTTTTCCTTCATGTATGTTGTGTTTAATAACCATGAACATATGCTTTTTTCTCTGTGTGTGACTAATGAATGTAATAAAGCACATATTCTAAACCTTATACAGCCTGTGTTCTTGGCGTGAGTGAGAAGGAGCTTTGTTGATTGTTCGTGCTCGGGGCAGCATCTCCGCTCAGCGGGTGTCCGGCGCCCAATGATCGATCGGCTAATATCTTAAAAGAAAACATCATCTGGCGTGAGTGATAAGGAGCTTTGTTGATTGAAACATCCTTTGGCGTGAGTGATAAGGAGCTTTGTTGATTGTTCTTCGGGTTCATCACCTCGGGGCAGCATCTCCGCTCAGCGGGTGTCCCGCCACACACACACACACACACACACACACACACACACACACACACACACACACACACACACACACACACACACACACACACACACACAGACACACACACACACACACACACACACACACGCACACACACACACACACACACACGCACACACAGACACAGTTAGCGTCTGCAACAGGTATTAGAGCCGTGGGGTCATGTTTCCGCGAGCGGCTCTATGCGTGGGTGTTTGACCGTCTTGCTGCAAAGACTTACAGCCGAGAGACGGGTATTTGTTTCCCTTCTTTAATTTACGAATTAAAAAACAGAAAAGGAAACGTAATAATTTAAGAATTAAAAATATTAAAGGGGCATTAAATAATAGACACTGATTTATGTTTAATTATTTCAGAATTAGTTAATTCTTTAATACATTAAAAAGATCTAGGTATTTTTAATCATTCTTTAATTCATGAAATAAAATGACATTAAAATATTAGACCCTGGGTGGGAGGGGAGGTATGGCTTGGAGGCGGTGCTTGGGCGGGATTAGGGCAGGAGCTTGGGGGTGGGGCTAGGGGAGGAGCCAGGGGCGGAACTAGGGGAGGAGCCGGGGGCGGGGCTTAGGGGCGGGACATACTGACGTCATCGACTCTGATTGGATGTGACGTCATAAGGGGGCGGGGGCTCGGAGGCGGGACTAGGGGTGGGGCTTAGGGGTGGGACATAGTGACGTCATCGATTATGATTGGCTGTGACGTCATAAGGGGCGGGGCTTGGAGGCGGGACTAGGGGAGGGGTTTAGGGGCGGGACATAGTGACATCATCGATTCTGATTGGCTGTGACGTCATAGAGGGGGCGGGGCTTAGTGACGTAGTCGATTCTGATTGGCAGCTGTCACTTGTTTGACGAAAGGTGGGTCAGTATTCTCTCTCAGCCGGGATGAAGGTCGGTCTCCAGAGTCTCACCATTAATCTCTCAAAATGTCCGGTAAAGAAATATTCATTTAACGGGTCCAGGCACTCGTGCTGGCGCTGGCTGGGGTGATCGATCTCACACCCGTAACAGAGTTTTTGTCTGTAACTTTTTCAGTTCACCGTTTTCAGGAATTCCTCTGACAGGAACCCGTCTGGCCGGTCAGATGCGAAAGATGTGGCGTATTTCTCAGCCTGCTCGAGGTCTTGTACCTCCCGTGGACTCGCGGCCTCCGTGACAGCGGGAAGAGACCCCACGCCTCCCGGGCTGGAAAGCGCGTGAGAAGGATGGATCTCGCCCCAGACCGGCTCGAGCTGAACTCCCCACGGGCTCTCGTACCCGCCGCGGGTCCGTGAAGCCTGCCCCAGGGATGCCAGGTCTCTTCCACAGTCGAGCGCGCAGTCACAAGCGATGTCGTCGGCCGCTGCAATGGGAGAGGTTGAGGAGCTCATGCTGGTTCGTCGTCCGATGCTTGAATGAGATGTGTTCCCCTGGTTTTTTATAGAAACCCCCGTGCATGCGGGGAGGACCTACGTCAGAGTTTTTTTTTTTTTTTGTTTGTTTTTTTGTCTGTTTATTTTATTTTATTTTTTTTTAATTTTTTTTAAGTAAAAAGAGGGGCCAAGTTTTTTCGGACTTCGATAACGTCCCTCCAGGCCAGGCACCTTGTAAAGAGGCCCGTAATCCTGTCGTTGCAGGTGTTGAACATCTCATGCCAGCTCTCAGCTGCAGCTGTGACGCTTCTGACGTGGCCGCTGGCACTAAGCCGCTCCAACTTAATTTCACCCTCAGAGACAGTGTCAGGAGGTCCCCGCTGAAATATCACCCTATAGTGCGGCCCCTGGGTGCTGAGCCAGGTGAGTTGGAAGCGTGTTTTCTTCTTTTCCGTCGTCCGATCTCCTGGAGGTTCAGGGTTGACCGTGTCGCGAATCATCGAGCCCGCAGCCGCGGAGAAGACTCCCCAATCAACGGAAGTAAGCACCACCCGTGGGGTTCCTCGAGTGGCAGTCTCACCCTCGGCCAGAGTGAAGAAACTTACTTGGGCATAATACGGGTCGAACGTGTAAGTTAAACGTTCGGGCCCCTCCAGGCTGTACGTCAGATCTTCCTCCGGTATCGGCTGGCTCAGGCGGCTGACGTACATCCTCGCTTTTTTTGGAGCGAGCGAGCCCTCTGTCGTCATAGTGATGTTCACGGGCGTCTCACAGTTGTAGCGGAGGATCGGAGTTCGTCTCGCCATGGTGAATGCTGTATGTCACTCTGTCGTCGGAAAGGGGATTTTTAAACTGTCGCGGCTCGTCTTTAGTCTTCTCAGGATGTCGTCTTTTAGATAACACAAACTAATTGCAAGTGATATGCTAGAAAATGACACAACACTTTAGAATAATTCAGCCTTAAGCAAGATAAAATGCACAGAGTTTTTAAGTTTATTTAAGCCTTCGACACAAAGCTTAGACAAACTGAGTCCTCTAGAGAGACTGAATATGACAACCGCGCTCGTCTATTTATTGGAGACCCGCGGGCATCGCTCCTCCTTCGACTTTTTTATTTATTTCATTCCCAAGACATGGTTTTCTATTGGAAGCGTCCTCTAGTGAACCCTAAGCAGGTGTTAGGCCATTATTTCAATGTGACAAACGCTCCCATTAAAACATGAAGGATTTACAACTGATTTTTTTAAAAGACCTTCAGCCACAGGTGCAGCTGGTCTGAGGCCCCCTCCGCACGTGGCCTCAGCCACACGTGCAGCTGGCCTGAGGCCCCTGCACGCGGCCTGTGGGAAAGCACCTAAAAGGCCTTGGAAAGCCCCTGACAGACTAAATGACTAATAGAGCCCTTTTTTTGGGTTGAACACCTGCTAGTTCAACCAGAGGACATACAGTTCGGATCAGGACACTTGATAGTTCATCACAGTTCAAATATGGACCTAAAAATTCTTCTACAAAACCCTTCTTCGTCCGCGGGGCGTAATTCCTCACCTTTTGCTCTAAAAACACCATTTGGCGTGAGTGAGACCAAAGTTTGTTGATTTTTCGGCTTCATTACCTCGGGGCAGCATCTCCGATCAGCGGGTGTCCCGCGCCCCATGATCGATCGGCTAATATCTTAAAAGAAACACCATTTGGCATGAGTGAGAAGGAGCTTTGTTTTTTCAGCCTTCAAACAAGCGCGACGAACGCTTCTCTACTATGTTATAAAAGACCATCTGGCCTGTCACACACACACACACACACACACACACACACACACACACACACACACACACACACACACACACACACACACACACACACACACACACACACACGCCTCCGAAAAACACACACACACACACACACACACACACACACACACACGCACGCACGCACGCACGCACGCACACACGCACGCACGCACACACAGACACAGCTAGCGTCTGCAACAGGTATTACAGCCGTGGGGTCATGTTTCCGCGAGCAGCTCTATGCGTGGGTATTTGACCGTCTTGCTGCAAAGACTTACAGCCGTGAGAGACGGCTATTTGTTTCCCTTCTTTAATTTACGAATTAAAAAAAAACAGAAAAGGAAACGCGATAATTTAAGAATTAAGAAATATTAAAGGCGTATTAAAATATTCGTGTTTAATCACTAAATTGAAGAAAACCTCCCATAATTATGCATAAGATACGGTATTTTTTATTCCTTCTTTAATTGAGGCATTAAAAAACCATAAAAGGAGGCGCTTTAATTTAAGAATTAAAAATATTAAAGGGGTATTAAATAATAGACACTGATTTATGTTTAATTATTTCAGAATTAGTTAATTCTTTAATACATTAAAAAGATCTAGGTATTTTTAATCATTCTTTAATTCATGAAATAAAATGACATTAAAATATTAGACCCTGGTGGGAGGGGAGGTAGGGCTTGGAGGCGGTGCTTGGGGCGGGGTTAGGGGAGGAGCTTGGGGGTGGGGCTAGGGGAGGAGCCAAAGGCGGGACTAGGGGAGGAGCCGGGGGTGGGGGGCTAGGGGCGGGACATAGTGACGTAATCGATTCTGATTGGCTGTGATGTCATAAGGGGCGGGGCTTGGAGGCGGGACCAGGGGAGGGGCTTATGGGCGGGACATAGTGACATCATCGATTCTGATTGACTGTGACGTCGTAAGGGGGCGGGGCTTAGTGACGTAGTCGATTCTGATTGGCTGACAGGGCCATAAATCAGTTTTTGACAAAAGGTGGGTTAACTTACTCTCTCATGTCCACTCGGTGACAACACACACGGTCTGTATACTGATTTATTGAAATCAGCCATTTTTTTATTGTCTCTAACTTGCTTCTAACAGCCAGCTGACAGCTATTATTGCTTCAAACGGTGAGATTTATACACTAAGATGACCTGAAATTAACCATTGTACATTAAACTGACTTTATTGACGACTCTGACCCCTTTGAAAAGTGACTAAATTGCATGTATTTGCATATGCTTGGCACCCCTCAAGGTAAACTGCCTGGATACCAACCTTGAGAATAGGACTGGACTTATGCTAAACACAGACAGACGGACGGACAGACGGATGGACAGACGGATGGACGCAAAGCCTCTACATTACCTGATGGCCACATTTGATGGCCTCAGGTAGAAATAAGGTATTTCTCTCATAAATTTACAAGTTTTTCTTGCATATTTACAATTTTGTATTCTCAGAGAATATCTGAGTATTTCTAGCAAATTTATGATTTGAGATGTCAGAGAATATTCACGTTTTCCTCTTAAGTTTGCCAGAACAAAACCTCTCCTGAATTTTTATCAGACAATATCCTAGTTTTCTTTCTCTCAAATTTATTTATTTTTGTAATCTCAAAGGATAGCCAAGTTTTTCTTTCCAGAAATTTCTGAGTTTTTGTTCCTCACAAATTTATGACACCCCCCAACCCCCATGAAATTCATGACTTTATAAACTGAGAGAATATAAATGTATACATTTTGTCACAGATTTATATGAGTTTACAATCTCAGAGAATATCTGTACCCCGCTCCACCTCCATTTTTTTTTTAGCCCACAGCCTTTAACACACTACCATCCTGTATAACTTAACAGTCTTTATTTTCATTTATTTCATTCATTCATTCAGTTTCTATGCCTCCTTATTCAAATTAAGCATCACAGGGGGCTAGAGCCTCTCCCAGAGGTCATCAGGCAAAAGACAATTTACCCCCCTGTACAGGCCACCCATCTAATGCAGGGGCCTATTTTATTATTTTATTTTAATGAATTAAATTTTCTTCTTGACCGCCTTATTCTGAATAGGGATTCTTATGGCAAATGTTTAAAGATGCCAATAAGAGTGGTAACACCAAGATACCATCGCTGTAAGCTGTGTGGAGGCATAAAGAAATGTTAGGAGGAAGAGGATGAAGTTAAGATGATAATAAATATATTCTGTGCAATACTTTTGACATGAATTTAATGCCCGAACTGAAGCAATTCTACAAAGGACACTGAACCCAAATTGTACTGCAACAAAATTTGTTTCTGGAATTTATGCCGATTTCTTGGTTTTGAGCAATCTGTTATGTAATAATAATTAACATTAATTTATTTCTATAACCAGTGGATTTCAGGTATATTAGCTGCGCTCTACATGGGAAGAACATCAAGGCACACAGTAAAATTAAAACTAAAATTCAACATCCATAAAGAACAATTTCAGATCTAAAGAGTGCAAATAAATCAAACAAATTGCACAACTGTGCAACTTATCTGAGGAGTAATTTTTCTTTATCTGCATATACTTACACTCATTTATACTGTATTTTTTACGAAATCTGTTTCACACCAACATTTTTGCCTTTACCAGCAAACATGGCATTGTACTTCATACATATACTTTAGTCACCTTTCTTTAATGTAATTTTTTTCTTCTTTTTCTTTACTACTGTTTGACTTTGTGCTGCTGCAACAAGTGATTTTCTCCATTGTGGGATCAATAAATGGACTGCATTTGCATCTGCATAGTGCTTTTCCTTCTGCATCAGATGCTCAAAGTGCTTTCAATAAAGTTTATCTTATCTAACTGAAAAAAGTTTGAATAAATCAGGATGAATAGCAAATATTTACTGAAAAAAAGTTTGAATAAATCAGGATGAATAGCAAATATTTATTCACAATAGTATATGCACGTTAACACAGCCTTTGTTTTCTCGTAGTTGTCAAATACATTTGATCAAAGGCTTTTGACACAAATCTCTTGAGCCATGCCCCCACAGTATGAGGGACTTTTTCTCCGACTGCTCCCCGCCTCCTTTGTGCACGCGGAAAAGAGGAGGAGCAACCATCCAGGGGTTAACCCGAGCAGAGCTGAGCTCCTCCTCCTGCGCGTGCACGCTGCACGTCCCCGGCGGGGGTGACGTAAGGCGTTCAAATTTTTTTGCTTTTCTTCTGGCTCAGAGTGTTTTTCGGGCGAGCGGTTTCGTTTGTTACGAGCAGCGAGGCTTTGACGACTCGGCACGTTATTTTACGTGATTGTGGCTGTCCAAATGGAAAGGAAGAGCTTTTGACGTGTCGACATGACGATTGCTTTGTGCTGAAGTCTGAAGCTGCTCACGCTTCGTGCAAAAAAAGAGGAAACGGTAAGTGGAGAGACCGACTGCAAAGTCTCCGTGTGGCGCGCGCACAAGCCTTTATACGATTTGGTGCTAATTTTGTTTCCTTGATACATTTTTTTAAACAGCTGGCTTAATTTAGTTATTGTTTCGGCGCGACAAACATCAAATTATTTATTCTTTAGACGTCATACTTTGTTTCGTGGTTTTTTATTGCATATCCCACTCCAAGCAACACTTAAAAAATGACATGCCAAATTATGAATGATTACTTCCAACTCTTTAACTAAATAAAATTAGCCATACAACCTGAAAAATGCACAGATTCAGAGGGATTTTTAGCCATAAAACGCTGTATTCAGAAATAAATTAATAACATTTTCGTGAAAGACGGCCGAAAAATTAGTAGAGTCAGTTGCCCGGTTCTGGATCATGTTTTTGAAAGCCCTGCTATATGGAGCCATAATGCAACTAAATATCCTTTATTGGGTATTTGGATGTTGTCTAGCTGAAGAAGTCAGGATGGAGTAGCCCTTGTACAACCCCTGGTAATAATTATGGAATCACCGGCCTCAGAGGATGTTCATTCAGTTGTTTAATTTTGTAGAAAAAAAGCAGATCACAGACATGACACAAAACTAAAGTCATTTCAAATGGCAACTTTCTGGCTTTAAGAAACACTACAAGAAATCAGGAAAAAAGATTGTGGCAGTCAGTAACGGTTACTTTTTTAGACCAAGCAGAGGGAAAAAAATATGGACTCACTCAATTCTGAGGAAAAAATTATGGAATCACCCTGTAAATTTTCATCCCCAAAACTAACACCTGCATCAAATCAGATCTGCTCGTTAGTCTGCATCTAAAAAGGAGTGATCACACCTTGGAGAGCTTTTGCACCAAGTGGACTGACATGAATCATGGCTCCAACACGAGAGATGTCAGTTGAAACAAAGGAGAGGATTATCAAACTCTTAAAAGAGGGTAAATCATCACGCAATGTTGTAAAAGATGTTGGTTGTTCACAGTCAGCTGTGTCTAAACTCTGGACCAAATACAAACATGGGAAGGTTGTTAAAGGCAAACATACTGGTAGACCAAGGAAGACATCAAAGCGTCAAGACAGAAAACTTAAAGCAATATGTCTCAAAAATCGAAAATGCACAACAAAACAAATGAGGAACGAATGGGAGGAAACTGGAGTCAACGTCTGTGACCGAACTGTAAGAAACTGCCCAAAGAAAATGGGATTTACATACAGAAAAGCTAAACGAAAGCCATCATTAACACCTAAACAGAAAAAAACAAGGTTACAATGGGCTAAGGAAAAGCAATCGTGGACTGTGGATGACTAGACGAAAGTCATATTCAGTGATGAATCTCGAATCTGCATTGGACAAGGTGATGATGCTGGAACTTTTGTTTGGTGTCGTTCCAAAGAGATTTATAAAGATGACTGCCTGAAGAGAACATGTAAATTTCCACAGTCATTGATGATATGGGGCTGCATGTCAGGTAAAGGCACTGGGGAGATGGCTGTCATTACATCATCAATAAATGCACAAGTTTACATTGATATTTTGGACACGTTTCTTATCCCATCAATTGAAAGGATGTTTGGGGATGATGAAATCATTTTTCAAGATGATAATGCATCTTGCCATAGAGCAAAAACTGAAAACATTCCTTGCAAAAAGACACATAGGGTCAATGTCATGGCCTGCAAATAGTCTGGATCTTAATCCAATTGAAAATCTTTGGTGGAAGCTGAAGAAAATGGTCCATGGCAAGGCTCCAACCTGCAAAGCTGATCTGGCAACATTAATCAGAGAAAGTTGGAGCCAGATTGATGAAGAGTATTGTTTGTCACTCACTAAGTCCATGCCTCAGAGACTGCAAGCTGTTATAAAAGCCAGAGGTGGTGCAACAAAATACTAGTGATGTGTTGGAGTGTTCTTTTGTTTTTCATGATTCCATAATTTTTTCCTCAGAATTGAGTGATTCCATATTTTTTTCCCTCTGCTTGGTCTAAAAAAAGTAACCGTTACTGACTCCCACAATTTTTTTTCTTGATTTCTTATAGTGTTTCTTAAAGCCAGAAAGTTGCCATTTGAAATGACTTTAGTTTTGTGTCATGTCTGTGATCTGCTTTTTTTTTTTCTACAAAATTAAACAACTGAATGAACATCCTCGGAGGCCGGTAATTCCATGATTTTTGCCAGGGGTTGTACTTAAAGTGTGAAGCCACATTGTGTATATGTGAATATCCTTTATTGGGTATTGTTGTATTGGGTATTTGGATGTTGTCTAGCTGAAGAAGTCTGGATGGAGTAGCCCTTCTACTGTGTGAAGCCACATTATGTGTGGTGCAAATATTTGCCGGAAATGGATCACTTTGCCCGGTTCGGGTCTGGATCACGACACTCTGTCACTTTGTCATTCATGGCGTCTGTCTGCAGCCCTTCTAATGCAGAATGATACACACTGTGCCCGGGAATGTGTTTTGAACACAAAATGATATAAATTATACTTATTAAATGAGAATTTACTTAGTTTCGCAAGGCACTATTATACGTTTTTACAAGCAAAAAATGAAGAGTGGAGGTGAGATTTCTCCCGAATTAAAAAGTTAAAGCCCCCACATTCATGCCCATTCATGATGTTGAGATGAACCCCAAAGTACACATGGCTCACAAGTACTGACACAAGGCTGCTGCTTCAGTGATCCACAACCGGCAAATTTTCGAGTCAGAGATAAATGCGTGCAGCAATTAAACAGCAAGACATAACACACTGACATTTTCTACCCATGTAAGTAAGTATTTTCCCATTCTAGAACCAATGACACTGAATGACTAACTCACCTTTGCTACTTCTTAGAGATCATCACTTTTACACTTGCACGAATGAGTGAGTCAGAAAACGCAAGCACACCACGGGGACCAGATGTTTTGAGTCCTCTGCTGATCACAAAGATGGCTGGATCCGGTCGAGCTTGTGGTCGTTTGTAGACAAAACATTAGTCTTTCCATTGGTACCAAGTATTCGCTTATTTGCGCTGATTACGTAATACGGCCGCGCAAATACTACAGCAGTGATCTGGACCGGCAATGATCCAGAACTGGGCAAGTGACTGTAGACAACTTGCTCAAAGCCATCTAAAATTAGGAAGGGTACCGATCGCAAGAGTCATAGGTAGGGGTGTGTGTGTGTGGGTGGGCTGCAGCTATCGATTATTTTAGTAATCGTGTATTCTATGAATTATTCTGGTGATTAATCGAGTATTCGGATAAAAAAATTTAATTTCATTAATTTACTTAAGCTTAATTTAACAGTTATACCTGACAGAGAAAATAAGTCAGTTTAATGAACAACCAATTCAACTCCTCTTAAAATAAACATTTTTATTGGCAGACTTTGGTGGCCTAACTTAATTGGTAACTGCTTCTTTAAAGAAAGAAAATGAGTCCATTTAAGTGGAATTGGCATATTCTGGATTAATTTTAAAGATGACCAAAAAAAACATAAAACATATTGCCATACTAGGCCTGAATAGGTCTGAAAGAAGTTTCTGTTGGAAGTATTTTAGACATAGAATGAGCAAGTTAGGTGAATTGGAAACTTTATCATTGTCCAGGTCTCCTTTGTAAAAGAGATCTTGATCTTATAGTGATCAATGGTGTAATTGATGTATTATTTACACACAAATTACACTGAACATGTTTTAAAGGTTAAAATGTTTTTATTATTAAAGTAATGCTTTCCGATTCCTTATCGATTCCCTTATTGATACCTCTTCTGAATTTTGTGTGTACTAAAAGTAGGCTTTACAGGTTTTCTACACTCAACAAAAATATAAACGCAACACTTTTGGTTTTGCTCCCCTTTTGTATGAGATGAACTCTAAGATCTAAAACTTTTTCCACATACACAATATCACTATTTCCCTCAAATATTGTTCACAAACCAGTCTAAATCTGTGATAGTGAGCACTTCTCCTTTGCTGAGATAATCATCCCACCTCACAGGTGTGCCATATCAAGATGCTGATTAGACACCATGATTAGTGCACAGGTGTGCCTTAAACTGCCCACAATAAAAGGCCACTCTGAAAGGTGCAGTTTTATCACAGCACAATGCCACAGATGTCGCAAGATTTGAGGGAGCGTGCAATTGGCATGCTGACAGCAGGAATGTCAACCAGAGCTGTTGCTCGTGTATTGAATGTTCATTTCTCTACCATAAGCTGTCTCCAAAGGCGTTTTAGAGAATTTGTAAGTACATCCAACCAGCCTCACAACCGCAGACCACGTGTAACCACACCAGCCCAGGACCTCCACATCCAGCATGTTCACCTCCAAGATCGTCTGAGACCAGCCACTCGGACAGCTGCTGAAACAATCGGTTTGCATAACCAAAGAATTTCTGCACAAACTGTCAGAAACCGTCTCAGGGAAGCTCATCTGCATGCTCGTCGTCCTCATCTGGGTCTCGACCTGACTCCAGTTCGTCGTCGTAACCGACTTGAGTGGGCAAATGCTCACATTTGCTGGTGTTTGGCACGTTGGAGAGGTGTTCTCTTCATGGATGAATCCCGGTTCACACTGTCCAGGGCAGATGGCAGACAGCGTGTGTGGCGTCGTGTGGGTGAGTGGTTTTCTGATGTCAATGTTGTGGATCGAGTGACCCATGGTGGCGGTGGGGTTATGGTATGGGCAGGCGTCTGTTATGGACGAAGAACACAGGTGCATTTTATTGATGGCATTTTGAATGCACAGAGATACCGTGACGAGATCCTGAGGCCCATTGTTGTGCCATACATCCAAGAACATCACCTCATGTTGCAGCAGGATAATGCACGGCCCCATGTTGCAAGGATCTGTACACAATTCTTGGAAGCTGAAAATGTCCCAGTTCTTGAATGGCCGGCATACTCACCGGACATGTCACCCATTGAGCATGTTTGGGATGCTCTGGACCGACGTGTACCAGTTCCTGCCAATATCCAGCAACTTCGCACAGCCATTGAAGAGGAGTGGACCAACATTCCACAGGCCACAATTGACAACCTGATCAACTCTATGCGAAGGAGATGTGTTGCACTGCATGAGGCAAATGGTGGTCACACCAGATACTGACTGGTATCCCCCCCAATAAAACAAAACTGCACCTTTCAGAGTGGCCTTTTATTGTGGACAGTCTAAGGCACACCTGTGCACTAATCATGGTGTCTAATCAGCATCTTAATATGGCACACCTGTGAGGTGGGATGGATTATCTCAGCAAAGGAGAAGTGCTCACTATCACAGATTTAGACTGGTTTATGAACAATATTTGAGGGAAATGGTGATATTGTGTATGTGGAAAAAGTTTTAGATCTTTGAGTTCATCTCATACAAAATGGGAGCAAAACCAAAAGTGTTGCATTTATATTTTTGAGTGTATTTTAATGGCTTTGAAAGGGGTTAACACTCGGAGGTCCAAGCTTTTCTCTTCTACCTGTAAAGCCCACGGAGAGTCAAATGACCCTGGCTAGCTGACTTGGCTAGCCACATTCTTGTGTTTGCATATTTGCTGTCTGTGTGTTCTGAGACTTCCTTGTTTACATAACAGAAGTAACTCTCCACAGGGGATCTTGGAGTCACTTGCCTGCTTAGCTGAAAGGGCTGCGTATGAAGCAGGAGTTGTGTGCAAAACGTGTAAAATTACAGCTGCCTAGTACACCTATTGCTACAACTATTTGTGCACCACAGCGGCTTTGGTACATTTCAATAAAATCCAGAAAAAGTTTTCTTTTGGTGTGTTTTTTGGTACATTTCAATACAGTTCAGAAAACAAAATTTCATCTCTCCCCCAGGGTAAAGTTATTTATCCACCTAAGAGAGAAGACTGACCCACCTTTTGTCAAAAACTGATTTATGGCCCTGTCAGCCAATCAGAATCGACTACGTCACTAAGCCCTGCCCCTAATCCCGCCCCTTATGATGTCACAGCCAATCAGAATCGATTGCATCACTATGTCCCGCCCCGTCCCCGGCTCCTCCCCTAGTCCCGCCCCAGGCTCCTCCCCTAGCCCCACCCCAAGCTCCTCCCCTAACCCCGCCTCCAAGCCCTACCTCCCCTCCCACCACGTCTAATATTTGAATGTCATTTTATTTCATGAATTAAAGAACGATTAAAAAATACCTAGATCTTTTTAATGTATTAAAGAATTAACTAATGCTGAAATAATTAAACATAAATCAGTGTCTATTATTTAATACCTCTTTAATATTTTTAATTCTTAAATTAAAGCGCCTCCTTTTATGGTTTTTAATGCCTCAATTAAAGAAGGAATAAAAAATACCGTATCTTATGCATAATTATGGGATGTTTTCTTCAATTTAGTGATTAAACACGAATATTTTAATACGCCTTTAATATTTTTTAATTCTTAAATTAATGCGTCTCCTTTTCTGTTTTTTAATTCTTAAATTAAAGAAGGGTTAAGAAAATAGCCGTCTCTCGGCTGTAAGTCTTTGCAGCAAGATGGTCAAATACCCACGCATAGAGCTCCTCACGGAAACATGACCCCACGGCTGTAATACCTGTTGCAGACGCTAACTGTGTGTGTGTGTGTGTGTGTGTGTGTGTGTGTGACCTGCGGAGCGGGGGTGTCAGGCCAGATGGTCTTTTATAACATAGTAGAGAAGCTTGAATCTTTGGTTGAAGCTTGAATGTTTTATTACCTCCGATTTCCTGATGATGGGGTCGTTCGCTGGGCTTGTTTGAAGACGGAAAAACAAAGCCCCCTTCTCAGTTACGGCAGATCCAGTTTCTTTTAAGATATTAGCCGATCGATCAGCGGGACACCCGCTGATCGGAGATGCCGCCCCGAGGTGATGAAGCCGGAAAAAAAAACAAAGCCCCTTCTCAGTTACGGCAGATGCAGTTTCTTTTAAGATATTACCCAGTCGATCAGGGGGCTGCGGGACACCCGCTGATCGGAGATGCTGCCCGAGGTGATGAAGCCGGAAAAAAACAAAGTTTCTTCTCTGTCACTCCCGGCAGGGTGGCTGGGTGTCAGGCCAGATGGTATTTTTAGAGCAAAAGGTGCCAGTAAGTGTTTTTCACAAAAACCTCGTTTGAAAAACAATTTACCCTTTTCAACAATATTATAGGAAAGAACACAGGCTGTATAAGGTTTAGAATATGTGCTTTATTACATTCATTAAAGTCACACACAGAGAAAAAAGCAATTGTTCATGTTTATTAAACACAGCATACGTGAAGGAAAACATTAAGAAAAAAGTATTTGGTCCACTTGCATGAAGAAAAGAAAGTATACGTTCATGTTTATTAAACACAGCATACGTGAAGGAAAACATTAAGAAAAAAGTATTTGGTCCACTTGCATGAAGAAAAGAAAGTATACGTTCATGTTTATTAAACACAGCATACGTGAAGGAAAACATTAAGAAAAAAGTATTTGGTCCACTTGCATGAAGAAAAGAAAGTATACGTTCATGTTTATTAAACACAGCATACGTGAAGGAAACCATTAAGAAAAAAGTATTTGGTCCACTTGCATGAAAAAAGAAAGTATATGTTCATGTTTATTAAACACAGCATACGTGAAGGAAAACATTAAGAAAAAAGTATTTGGTCCACTTGCATGAAGAAAGAAAGTATACGTTCATGTTTATTAAACACAGCATACGTGAAGGAAAACATTAAGAAAAAAGTATTTGGTCCACTTGCATGAAGAAAGAAAGTATACGTTCATGTTTATTAAACACAGCATACGTGAAGGAAAACATTAAGAAAAAAGTATTTGGTCCACTTGCATGAAGAAAAAAAGTATACGTTCATGTTTATTAAACACAGCACACGTGAAGGAAAACATTAAGAAAAAAGTATTTGGTCCACTTGCATGAAGAAAAAAAGTATACGTTCATGTTTATTAAACACAGCACACGTGAAGGAAAACATTAAGAAAAAAGTATTTGGTCCACTTACATGAAGAAAAAAAGTATACGTTCATGTTTATTAAACACAGCACACGTGAAGGAAAACATTAAGAAAAAAGTATTTGGTCCACTTACATGAAGAAAAAAAGTATACGTTCATGTTTATTAAACACAGCACACGTGAAGGAAAACATTAAGAAAAAAGTATTTGGTCCACTTACATGAAGAAAAAAAGTATACGTTCATGTTTATTAAACACAGCACACGTGAAGGAAAACATTAAGAAAAAAGTATTTGGTCCACTTACATGAAGAAAAAAAGTATACGTTCATGTTTATTAAACACAGCACACGTGAAGGAAAACATTAAGAAAAAAGTATTTGGTCCACTTACATGAAGAAAAAAAGTATACGTTCATGTTTATTAAACACAGCACACGTGAAGGAAAACATTAAGAAAAAAGTATTTGGTCCACTTACATGAAGAAAAAAAGTATACGTTCATGGTTATTAAACACAACATACGTGAAGGAAAACATTAAGAAAAAGTACTTGTTCCGGTTACCTGAAGAAAAAAGCATACGTTCATGGTTATTAAACACAACATACGTGAAGGAAAACATTAAGAAAAAGTACTTGTTCCGGTTACCTGAAGAAAAACGCATACGTTCATGGTTATTAAACACAACATACGTGAAGGAAAACATTAAGAAAAAGTACTTGTTCCGGTTACCTGAAGAAAAACGCATATGTTCATGGTTATTAAACACAACATACGTGAAGGAAAACATTAAGAAAAAGTACTTGTTCCGGTTACCTGAAGAAAAACGCATATGTTCATGGTTATTAAACACAACATACGTGAAGGAAAACATTAAGAAAAAGTACTTGTTCCGGTTACCTGAAGAAAAACGCATATGTTCATGGTTATTAAACACAACATACGTGAAGGAAAACATTAAGAAAAAGTACTTGTTCCAGTTACCTGAAGAAAAACGCATATGTTCATGGTTATTAAACACAACATACGTGAAGGAAAACATTAAGAAAAAGTACTTGTTCCAGTTACCTGAAGAAAAACGCATATGTTCATGGTTATTAAACACAACATACGTGAAGGAAAACATTAAGAAAAAGTACTTGTTCCAGTTACCTGAAGAAAAACGCATATGTTCATGGTTATTAAACACAACATACGTGAAGGAAAACATTAAGAAAAAGTACTTGTTCCAGTTACCTGAAGAAAAACGCACATGTTCATGGTTATTAAACACAACATACGTGAAGGAAAACATTAAGAAAAAGTACTTGTTCCAGTTACCTGAAGAAAAACGCACATGTTCATGGTTATTAAACACAACATACGTGAAGGAAAACATTAAGAAAAAGTACTTGTTCCAGTTACCTGAAGAAAAACGCACATGTTCATGGTTATTAAACACAACATACGTGAAGGAAAACATTAAGAAAAAGTACTTGTTCCAGTTACCTGAAGAAAAACGCACATGTTCATGGTTATTAAACACAACATACGTGAAGGAAAACATTAAGAAAAAGTACTTGTTCCAGTTACCTGAAGAAAAACGCACATGTTCATGGTTATTAAACACAACATACGTGAAGGAAAACATTAAGAAAAAGTACTTGTTCCAGTTACCTGAAGAAAAACGCACATGTTCATGGTTATTAAACACAACATACGTGAAGGAAAACATTAAGAAAAAGTACTTGTTCCAGTTACCTGAAGAAAAACGCACATGTTCATGGTTATTAAACACAACATACGTGAAGGAAAACATTAAGAAAAAGTACTTGTTCCAGTTACCTGAAGAAAAACGCACATGTTCATGGTTATTAAACACAACATACGTGAAGGAAAACATTAAGAAAAAGTACTTGTTCCAGTTACCTGAAGAAAAACGCACATGTTCATGGTTATTAAACACAACATACGTGAAGGAAAACATTAAGAAAAAGTACTTGTTCCAGTTACCTGAAGAAAAACGCACATGTTCATGGTTATTAAACACAACATACGTGAAGGAAAACATTAAGAAAAAGTACTTGTTCCAGTTACCTGAAGAAAAACGCACATGTTCATGGTTATTAAACACAACATACGTGAAGGAAAACATTAAGAAAAAGTACTTGTTCCAGTTACCTGAAGAAAAACGCACATGTTCATGGTTATTAAACACAACATACGTGAAGGAAAACATTAAGAAAAAGTACTTGTTCCAGTTACCTGAAGAAAAACGCACATGTTCATGGTTATTAAACACAACATACGTGAAGGAAAACATTAAGAAAAAGTACTTGTTCCAGTTACCTGAAGAAAAACGCACATGTTCATGGTTATTAAACACAACATACGTGAAGGAAAACATTAAGAAAAAGTACTTGTTCCAGTTACCTGAAGAAAAACGCACATGTTCATGGTTATTAAACACAACATACGTGAAGGAAAACATTAAGAAAAAGTACTTGTTCCAGTTACCTGAAGAAAAACGCACATGTTCATGGTTATTAAACACAACATACGTGAAGGAAAACATTAAGAAAAAGTACTTGTTCCAGTTACCTGAAGAAAAACGCACATGTTCATGGTTATTAAACACAACATACGTGAAGGAAAACATTAAGAAAAAGTACTTGTTCCAGTTACCTGAAGAAAAACGCACATGTTCATGGTTATTAAACACAACATACGTGAAGGAAAACATTAAGAAAAAGTACTTGTTCCAGTTACCTGAAGAAAAACGCACATGTTCATGGTTATTAAACACAACATACGTGAAGGAAAACATTAAGAAAAAGTACTTGTTCCAGTTACCTGAAGAAAAACGCATATGTTCATGGTTATTAAACACAACATACGTGAAGGAAAACATTAAGAAAAAGTACTTGTTCCAGTTACCTGAAGAAAAACGCATATGTTCATGGTTATTAAACACAACATACGTGAAGGAAAACATTAAGAAAAAGTACTTGTTCCAGTTACCTGAAGAAAAACGCAATGTAAAAATTGTACAACGTGTTTTTAAAAACCGCTTGTAATTATAAAGAAACTAGTTTAGCTAACAACTGCTACAGAAAGGTGAACATTTATTAAAATGAATCTGAAATACACGAGTTGACCAACATCACGAGGGTAAGAGTTCTAATGTTAAAACTCACTGTTGTTACTCCGCTGTTTTATGATTTGTAAAAAGCTGCACCAGGCACTTGAAAGTTGCACATTTCCGACCAATTCTGTAAAAAACCATTAACAGCCTGGGAGCCGACACACTGCTGTCAGTGTGACAAGAGGAAAGTGTGTCATGTAGAATCTGTGCATTTGTTCAGAGCGTATAATTATAAATCTCAAGTCGTTTTAACGTGGATAAAGATTTAAATGGCGTTGTTTTGCAGAAGTTCCACTGAAAACACACAGAAGCTGTAATTTTTACAATTCACACGCCGTATCTTTGATAGAAACAGTCGGTGGTCATTTATTGAGAAATCTAACTGGCGGAGGGTTTTACGCTTTAAACGCTTATTTGGTTGTGAAAAGCTCCACAAAAACTTCTACTTTTCGAGCTGATGCTGACTGTTTGCATAACTTTTTGGCTGAGTGGGGAAACGTCTGACATTATATAGCCAATATGTTTTTTTTTTTCTTACTTTATGGACCTTTAAAAACTTTAGTCATATTACTAAATCATTGTTTTTCTTTTTTTCTTACCTCATGAAGGCGACTCTCTCTCCGGCTCCCTGTGTCGTCTAATAACCCTCTGGGCTTAATTTGTCTTCTTCTTCTTCTCGTTAAACCAGAATAAACTTTTTATGCATCGCAATTATTCTCTCTCAAAAACATTCATTAATTCCAGTCCAAAATATCCTCGAACCTCCGGGCATCTTGCAGGAGCGACGGTCACGACAAAGGTGGGTCAGTCTTCTCTCTCACCTAAGCACGAATCAGCAGCCCTTTCAGACAGCAAATATGCAAACACAAGTCAGCCCCTCCCCTGAGGTGTTCTGAGACTTCCTTGTTTACATAACAGAAGTAGCTCTCCACAGGGGATCTTGGAGTCATTTGACTATCTGTGGACTTTAGAGGTAGATTGGTCATCTGAACAGACCTTGGCCTTCTGGGTGTTAAGAAGGAGGAGCAGCAAATCAAAGAACCAACGAGCCAGCCGGCTCATGCTGTATGCAAAGTGGAGTCACGCTGCAGAAACGGTTGATTACAGACCCACTGCAGGATCTGTAGTCAACGTAGAGGAATGATCATTTTCTTGACAAACACCCTCAAAAACAACGGCTGCTCTAAATTAAGCAAAAAGACTATTGATATTGGTGGATCGAATAATGTCTTAACGATACCCGAAAAAGAACCAGTTCTTGATACCCAACCCTTGTTATTTCTTCTGCCTTTCCTCGGACCTGCTGCGAGAATCGACCACAGACTTCAACTGAAGAGAGTTTCTGAGCACTTATCGTAAGATAGACTTCAAACTTCACTCCGGCTAAGCTAAAAAGAGGAACAGGTTGAACAGAAGATAGCCAACTACCACCCCAACCTAGAGGATAAATCCAGTGTTTGAAGACCTCGAGGGACATATTACTAATTCATGTAGAACCATTATTTTATGAGAATTAATTCAATCTGTATGCCTGCACTTGCTAATTCTGCAGTAAAGTTTCAACTGCAGTTAGTTAAAGCATAGGTCATGGACATTGGAATTTAGATGCTTTTTAAGGATTGGTAATTAAGCTGGTAGAGTGTGTTCTACATCAACAGGTTCTGAAAGGTTATTCTAGTTTCATGAAATTAACGCATCCTTGGGATTTACTGCACAGATCACTAAAACTGATTCTAGTGACTTCCAAGAGCCCAGATCGCTTGGAGGAGAGCTGCCGTTAACGGGCACGGCTGGTCTTGTATAGCCTGGGTCCCACCGAATAATGAAGGATGAAGAAGGAGCCATGCATGGGTGTGGAGTGATTAGTCAAAGAATGACCCACGTTTTCATCTAACACGTATCCATTACTAAGGTGCCTCTCTGTACCCCGCACGTACCACGTAGAAGCCACAACCGACAGGTCATTAGAGCCTCGAATGGCTCGTATCAGCCACGCATGAGCCTAGTGATGGCAATTTCGAAGCCTCATGAACCAATGAGCCACTGCAACACAAGTGGCTGAAAATCGACACACTGCTTCGATGCGTTTGATACAGTTTGAAGGGTGACATCTGCTGGATTGCTTTGAGAATTACCTTGAGCAAGACAAATGACAAATGATGCATTAATTCATGACTGATGTAGTTTGTTCTTGAAAAATAATAATTAAAAAAGTCATATGTATTATTGTCTTTTTAATGTAATAAATAGTCCCTACAGATGCACACATAATGGTTATGAAAGCCTTTATTGTAGACTATATGTAGATTTGTGTTATCATTCCTCAAACTACGAGGTCTGTCCATAAAGTATCGTACCTTTTTATTTTTTTCAAAAACTATATGGATTTCATTCATATGTTTTTACGTCAGACATGCTTGAACCCTCGTGCGCATGCGTGAGTTTCTCCACGCCTGTCAGTGACGTCATTCGCCTGTGAGCACGCCTTGTGGAAGGAGTGGTCCCGCCCCCTCGTCGGATTTTCATTGTCTGGAAATGGCGGAATGAAAAGGACTTTTTTTCCATCAGAATTTTTTCAGAAGCTGTTAGAGACTGGCACCTGGAAACCATTCGAAAAATTTATCTGGCTTTCAGTGAAAATTTTACGGGCTTCACAGAGAATAAGGACTTTAACTACAGGTTTAAGGACCCCTTTAAAGACGGTCGGTGCGCCGCGCTGCGAGCTGCGACGTCGCGGCACAAACCACTGGATCATTTCTAAGCTGATGGCTCTGTGGATACGAGACTGTCGTGTGCTCTTTCTCTGGTTATCACAAGACCTGGACATCAGCCATTTTCCGGCAGATTTCACTTTTAACAAGAGATTTTGTCATGGAAAGCCGCGCGGAGGCTTCGCGCGTCACGACCGATTCGCTGATGAAGCGAGACAAAGGAACACCTCCATTTTGGAGTGTTAGAGGAAAAGTTGGGACATGTCTATCTCAGCTTTCAGTGCTTACCAGTCGAGTGAGTATAAAAGAACTTGTGGAGAGCTGGACATGTCCCAACTTGTCCTCTAACACTCCGAAACGGAGGTGTTCCTTTGTCTCGCTTCATCAGCTAATCGGTCGTGACGCGCAAAGCCTCCGCGCGGCTTTCCATGACAAAATCTCTTGTTAAAAGTGAAATCTGCCGGAAAATGGCTGATGTCCAGGTCTTGTGATAACCAGAGAAAGAGCACACGACGGTCTCGTATCCACAGAGCCATCAGCTTAGAAATGATCCAGTGGTTTGTGCCGCGACGTCGCAGCGCGGCGCACCGACCGTCTTTAAAGGGGTCCTTAAACCTGTAGTTAAAGTCCTTATTCTCTGTGAAGCCCGTAAAATTTTCACTGAAAGCCAGATAAATTTTTCGAATGGTTTCCAGTTGCTAGTCTCTAACAGCTTCTGAAAAAATTCTGATGGGAAAAAAAGTCCTTTTCATTCCGCCATTTCCAGACAATGAAAATCCGACGAGGGGGCGGGACCACTCCTTCCACAAGGCGTGCTCACAGGCGAATGACGTCACTGACAGGCGTGGAAAAACTCGCGCATGCGCACAAGGGTTCAAGCATGTCTGACGTAAAAACATATGAATGAAATCCATATAGTTTTTGAAAAAAATAAAAAGGTACGATACTTTATGGACAGACCTCGTATATTTGTATAAAATGTGACGGGAAAAGTGAGAAAGGCATGTGCTTCTGCAACTGGTGCTTATGTTGCTGTAATTTATAAATTAGAATAGAGGGGATAGGAGACTGATTGTGCAACTTTCAACAATTTTTATTCAAAAAAAGAATAATTTCAACGGTGCTGGACTTTAATCGGCTTCTCTTCTGCCTCACCACCTCTCCAGCTTTGGAGAAGACCCGCTCGCAAGGCACTGATGTTGCTGGCATCGACAAATATTTTTTTTTGCCATTCTCTGTAAATTGGGATAGACTGCGACTCGTGTCGCCCAGTATTTGAGCCGGTCTTCTCCTCTGGAGGTAGGCATATGTTGGGTCAAACCTTTGTAGTAAAGCCCTGAAGGCTTTGCTCTCCATTATTTTGAACGGTTGTGCATCTTCCACAACATAGTCCACCATTGCCTCATCCAAATCAGCTTGTCTGCATTTAATGGAAATACAGTATGACATGCTGAGCTATTTTTGTTTGAGTATGTTTTAATCTTAGATAAAGAATAAAATACAGGTTACATGGCCTGATTCCTGCTCCAGGAGCAGCAACAGAAGCAGCAGCCATTGATGTCTCTGGATGTTTGGACCTCAGGTGTCATTGAAGACGTATTGTTACTGTACCTCAACTCTTGAGCACAAATCAAGCACTTGACCTTTTTAGGGCTTATTAGATCAAAGTGCTCCCAAGCAATTGATCGTGCTCTTTTTGGAACTGGCTCCTCCATGTCCCTTCCTCACCACTACTCACTCTCTCACACACACTCACGTTTCTCACACCTTTCACTTCAACAAAATCACAGCTCTTCAGTCAGCTCAGTCTCTGATCTACCTATAATATATAGTCTAACCTATAACCGGTGTTGATGTACTGTGTGAATAAATGTTGTATATGAATGGATACCTGTTGTGTTTGGTGTGTGTCTGTCTGTTAGATCCTATGTGTATGTAGCTAACTAAACTAGACCTAAATATAAACGAATGCTTTCCTTGGCTCCGATTCACGTGGTGATTGGCAATAACAGTGTCGCTAGCAATCTCCTCCTCTCAAAAACCCACTGTGTGGAGAAAAGATTGTTGTTTTGCCCCTGTCTTAAAGTAACCCTAATGATGTACTTGTTATTATTACACTGATTGCACGAATTTGTTTTTGTAGCCACTAACGACTGGGAGTGAAGCATGCTGGGGTCATTCTGAACTGGGAGTGAAGAGCTGGGGTCATTATGTTTTTGCAAGAGGAAATAACTTTCAGATGCCTGTTGATTAGAGGAATTATGTGCGCCTGGGAGTTTGAGATGGCCACTCACCCTCCCTTCGCGCACACACTAGAAAAGAGGGGGCAGAGCCATGCTCCGATAGAGTCTGCTGCGGGTTGCGTGCGAACGCCCAGCCGGTTGACAAGCGCACTCTGCCGAAGGTGTTGGCTCTCCACCTTAAAGGCGTCACGGTAAGAGAGAAAGAGATATTTTATGCGCTGCAACCACTTGTGTTTGATGTAACTGCTTTTGTGGGGAATAAACATACGCCTGTTTGTTCTAGCAAAATGCAGTCTGTGTGATCATTTCTGTGTGCCGATCTGACCGAACCTTGTTTCAAAACACCCACGGTTTGAGATGCGATTCAGATCTCATTTAAATACTCGGTGGGTCGTATTGAAACGGCCAGATCATTCGAATTTTCCGCGAAGCTCGACATGTGGTCATGTGATGGGGCGTGCTTGAAACGCTGCTCACCGACACTTCTGGTTCAAAAAGCTCGATGTTGTGTCGAGCAGACTGACTCGAGCTTAACATCACTACATGAGCCACGTATGAGCCACGCAGTGTTGTGTAGCGTGATGTTATCAAGCTATAAAAACATTAAAAATAGTTACCTTAAGCTGTTCAAAATACATTCCACATGGAGCAGGAAAGAGAGGAAAAAAAAGCGTCCAGATGAAACAGTCCTCTGTGATTCCAGAAGTGATTAGAGGTGTTTTCAGCATCCAAGGTTTGGCAGAAAATGATTACATTATTTATATAGAGCTCAGATCACAGAGCAGGTGGAATTGTGTGCGCAAGAGGAGAGCCGTTCCAAAAATAGCCTCTCAGGTCCTGCGTAACTGCCAGGTGCATGGATAATGGGCTTTTAGCAGATTCGTAATCACCATGCAAATACCTCTAAGCCATCGCAGTAACTCGAACACAAACTGCGCCAGGCTGTTGTTGCTAAATTTTGAACATCTAGAAATTAGCGCCACGCTCAGAGAGGAGCCTCGTTAACTGAAGATAATGCCTCTAAGAGCCACTCTGAACCACTATACTGCCACGATAGCTCATGAAACACACACAAAAAAAAAAACAGGGTGCGTGGCTCCTTCTTCACTCGGTGGGACAGAGGCTTATCCTGGCACAAGGGCTATTCGGTCAGCGCAAGCGGGATGGACGTCCGGACGAAGGCAGTGAGCAGCAAGACGAATCTCCTCGCCACCAGCTTAAACAGCCCTCATTTTAAACCTTTCCAGCTAATACTTGTAGGGAATTGAGGGTCGGACCCTTTAGGCCAGGGGTGGGCAATCATGTGCCATAAAGGGCCGAGACACTGCAGGTTTTCTGTGCAACCAATCACCTCAGCAGGTGATTTCATTAATGATCATGTGTCTCAGCAGGTGATTTCATTGACAACCAGGTGTTTGTTCAGAGCAGAAGCTCATCACCAACCCACCTGCTGAGGTGATTGGTTGCACGGAAAACCTGCAGTGTCTCGGCCCTCGATGCCCACCCCTGTTTTAGGTGGAGAGCTGGTCCAGTACCTCCTGTACAGGGGTAACTCAGGGAGCTAACAGTACGTTTGGCTTATGTCACAAGAGCGCGTTTTGAGGTCAGAGCACATTTCTGCATTCACAGAATGCTTCAAGAAACCACAAAAACTACATAAAATTATTTACTCATATTTGTTGTCAGTCTGGGTAAATAGTCAGATTAATCTCGTTTCCTCAGGGTTGGTGTATGTGCATGACAGGGTCTGCATGTGTGTGGAGGGTCTATATATATATGTGTTTGTGTGTAAGACAGGGTCTGTGTATGTGTGCACGACAGTGTGAGGATCTGTGTGTGTGATTGAGTGAGGCCAAATCTTGGATGAGTGCGTGTGTGCACGACAGGGTCTTTGTGTGTGTAGGACAGGATGTGTGTGTGTGATTGAGTGAGGTCAAATCTTGGATGAGTGCTAATCTGTTAAACCTTAGTGAATCCTAGACGGAGGTTATCCTGTTTGTGGGGAGCACTTCCACAGCCTGCTCTACTGATGTCCTGGTTCCCCTGGGTTCTAACATTCATTCCTGTGTGAGGAACCTTGGAATTTTTGACAGCCATTTTAAATTTGATAAGCAGATTAGTGCTGTTGTTAGAATAACTTTCTTCCAGCTCCGTCTCCTAGCCAAGTCCAAGCCATAGTTCTCTAGGATTGACCTTGAGAAGTGTTGAGGCTTAAAGCCTCGGTCCCACCGAGTGAAGAAGGATGAAGGAGCCACGCGCCCGTTTTTTTTTTTTTTTTTTTTTTTTTCGTCAGCTATCGTGGCATTATAGTGGCTCAGTGGCTCTTAAAGGCATTATCTTCAGTTAACGAGGCTCCTCTCTGAGCGTGGCGCTAATTTCAAGATGTTCAAAATTTAGCAACAACAGCGTGGCGCAGTTTGTGTTCGAGTTACTGCGACGGCTTAGAGGCATTTGCGTGGTGCTTACGAGTCTGCAAAAAGTCCATTATCCGTGTGCCTGGCACCTTCGCAGGAGCGGCTCCTCCTCTTGTGCACACAATTGTGCGCTGGACTCTATATATTTTGTAGTGGATTAATCATTTTCTGCCAAACCTTGGATGTTGAAAACACTTCTAATCACTTCTGGCATCACAGAGGACTGTTTCATCTGGACACTTTTTTCCTCTCTTTCCTGCTCCATGTGGGATGTATTTTGAACAGCTTAAGGTAATTATTTTTAATGTTTTGTGTAGCTTGATAAAACAGTTCCCTGCTATAAAAGTATGTCTGTATGTTGATGTCTGTTGTATGTAAAAGTATGCTGATTTAATATCTTGTTAATGGATCACTGTGTGCGCACTGAGGCAAGACCTGAGAGGCTATTTTTGGAGCGGGTCTCCTCTTTGCGCACCAAATTCCACCTGCTCTGTGCTCTGGACTCTATATAAAATAATTATTTTGTAGCGGATGAATCATTTTCTGTCAAACCTTGGATGCCGAAAATACCTGTAATCACTTCTGGAATTAATGTATCACATGAGCTCCACTGTGTGTGCGCGCTGAGGCAGTAGTGACTCCTCATCACGCTTCAAATGAGCATTTAGGCAGAACGCCAGCTCACAAAAGAGTGATATTTCAGTCAATCTTGGACGAACACAAAGTTAAAATTTGGGTGACTGCGTGAAAGTGGATGTGTGTTTAAAGCCATGGAAGATAATAACTCCAGTGGAGCAGCTAAGAGCAGGAGCTGTGCAGCAACACAGGTGGAGAGCGCGCAAAAGACCGATTTAGAAGACAACATAAAGTTAAAAGTTGTATCATGGTGACTTGTAAGCTGCGGAAGAAATAAAGAAATATATATTGAAAATGATCCACAGGTGTATATAATAAAACGGCCACGTCATTCTGTATGCAGAACGGCACTGTGCGCAAAAGAGCGCTTTTGCAGAAATAAACAGACGAACACAAAGTCAAAAGTGGAATCACGTTGTAAAAATGGTTGTGCTTAAAGCCAGGGAATAAATAAAGCCAGCAAGCCATGGATTGAATGGAAGCCAGAAAGAGCAGAGAGGCGGCTGTCCATGAAAGGACAACAGCAGCGCGCGCGCAAAAGAGCGATTTTGCAGAAATAAACGGACAAAGTTTTGTGTGTTTTAAAGCCGCAAAAAAAAAAAAAAAAAGCTAGAGAGCCGCGGAGCCAGCGAGGAGCACAGAGGCAGCTCTCCAGGAACCTATGGTTCGGGTCTAGCTGGTCTGGTGCATTACAGGTGGACTGCAGCCTGGCGCACAGTGCACAACTGCGGAACTGTGATGGAGTGTCTATTTTTGGACTGCGTTAAAAAAAATAAAAGAAGGGACATCTTTAAATGCTGCTGTGAATCTGTGAATTGAAAACCCACACTTTGAAAGGACCAGGTGTGGGAGGGCTGGAGGTTTGGACCAAACTCATGCCTAAACGTGCGCCAACATGGCGTTATCATAGCGCTATCATGGCACTACGTGGCTTAGTGTGGCTGATGCGAGCCATTCGAGGCTATAATGACAGGTCGGTCGTGGCTCACTAGAGGCTGCTACGCGGCACATGCGGGGTACAGAGAGGCACATAAAGGCACCTTCATAGTGGATACATGTTAAGATGAAAACGTGGGTCATTCTTCAAATAATCACCCCACACCCATGCGTGACTCCTTCTTCACCCTTCATTATTCGGTGGGACCGAGGCTTAAGGATGTTCAGGCTTGTCTGTGGAAGAAGAGTCAGGACATTGACTGTTTGTCATATAACAGGCTTTTAATACAAAGCTTTGGACACTATTTCAACCAGAGTGTGTGCTCTGATTGGAACAGTGTAAAATGTGGGTTTCTGAGCCCAGCTTTTATCCACATCAGGATCAGGAGGAAATTACGCATACAGTGTTAACGGAATGCATCTGTCAGAGCAGGAGGCCATTAGACATACAGTGTAAAAAGAGAATACATCTGTTCAAATGTAAACACAGAGTTAATTAAAAAGAAACCATGGTTGTCCTCCTATCTATAAGAATGACAGGGCTGTGATGATCAAAGGTCCTTTCACCTGCAAGAATGTCTAGTCATTGTGGCGTGGATCAGGAGTCACTTGGAGGTCTCAAAGCCATGTCCCACTGTGAGACTGTCTACAGTGCTTCTTATCACATTGTGATAAACAGTGTCCCACTGTGAGACTGTCTGGATGGCGCTGTGATTGATCAGGGTTTTTGCAGTGTGACACGGAGCCATTTGTGTGACAAGAGAGCCTAAAACCCCTTTCACACTGGCACAAACGTAGAGCTGCGTATTTTGGCATACAGTCTATGCCGATTTGAGCAGCTCTACGCCGAGTTTTAGCAGCTCTACGCTGAGTTTTTGCTTCCTATGCAGCACTATGTTGAGGGCTACGCGCGTAGGACATGTTTAATTTTTTTCACGTAGAGACCTGGACACAGAAAATACGCAGTTTTAAGCAGGTCTGCGCAGCATGGTGTTACTGCATGCAAGTCTGTGCAACACTATGTTCCTGTACACATCCAAAAATTGTGAATCCAGAGGAATCAGCCGGCCATGATCACGCAGCCGCAGTGCCTTTGTGTGATCAGAACAGCTGATCTAACTGATGGCCGTGTGTGCTCAGAACAGGGAATCAAACCTCAACTCATAAATCCAGGAACAGAACAGAAACAGCAAGTCGGTCACTCACTCTGTCTCTCTCTCTCACTCTCTGTCGCTTTCTCTCTCAGGTCTTATCAAACCTGAATAAGCTCTGTGACTCTTTAAAATAAAAGCGCAGTCGCTGCATGTGGGTGCGATCATCAGACGACCTGATCGATGCGGTCTGATCAGAACAGTGGACCTGATCGGAGCAACCGGAGCTTTAAAAGTTTAGAGTCACAGTGCTTCATACACTGCAGCCTTTACCACAGCCAGACTCGGCAACATCTGTACACAATGTAAATGATACACCAAGACAAAAAAAGTTTCATTACTGTTTTTGACCTGCACCACAGCGTGCACTACAGATGTGCGCACACATTAAAAAGAAAACACACACGCAGCTGCAAGCAGATCTTGGAATGCAACGAACACGGAGTATTCGTGCATTTTGTGTGTACTTAAATGAAACGCAATGCCGCAATACACAGCTCTACGTTTGTGCCATTATGAAAGGGGCTTAAGGAATGGTTTTATCAGATGTGCCACAAAAGGCTGTTTATCAGTATCTTTCACACCAAGCAAGTCATTAACATTTAACTAACCGAAGGATTACAGTCAGTCAAACGAACAGAACTTTAAACATTTAATAAAACAGAACATTTACTTTAATAGAAAAGCAATATTTACCATTTTCCTTTCCACAGAAGGTTATCCACGCCTTCATCACAAGTAGACTAGATTATCGTAACTCTGTATGTTGGCTTGGATGAGACCTCTCTAAACCACCTCCAGCTTAGTCAGAACGCTGCTGCTTGTCTTCTTTTGGGAAAGAAAAAGTACGACCACTCTTCACTGGCTTCTGGTCCACTACAATGTTGATTTTTAAACTTCTTTTAATTGTTTTTAAAGCCTGTCCCTAGAGACTTAACTCTGTGAGGAGTTAGTCAACTTGGACATGTCCTCTCACTGGCAATCTGTCCGTGAGGAGTCAGTGGACGTGGAAGCTCTTCACTACCAGCAAAGCATCCCAGTGGGATGAATAAAATCTAGCAGTGCAGGTATGTACTGATTTAAAAAAAAAACAAAAAAACAAAAACAGTTTTTCGCCCTGGTGTAGGGTTGCGTACAATTGTGGAGACATGGTGTAAAGTAGCGGCAGGGCTGTGAAAACGCCGCGGATCTGCGAGATTCCGCAGATTTCATCATGGGGAGGGGGGGGTGGGGTGTTAGTGATATACTCTTTAATCGTGAACATCACTGAGTTTTTAAAATGCTTATCGCAAAACGTTCTTTTTTAACAACATCGTGTAAGTTTTTTTAATCCGCGGACACTGATCTGGGTAGGGATGGGTAGTGATAAGATTTTATCTATCGATGTCATTATCGATTCTGCTTATTGATCTGATTCCTTATCGATACCTCTTGTGAATTTTGTACTAAAAGTACGCTTTACAGGTTTTCTATGTATTTCATTGAATCTTAAAGTAAATAAATATGAAATTGGTCACTGTATCCTTGTCTCTGGACATAAATAAAATTAAAACGATGTTTTGTTTTGAAGTTATTAATTCCGACTGGATTCTATTGTTCTAACTTGACTCGGTAGAGAGCCGCGCAGCGTTTGGAGCTGTGTAAACAGAACGGAGGACGATTCTTGTTTCTTTCTCGCAACAAGACAGGAGTCCCAGTTAGTAACTTTAATCCGCACAAAAGTGACTCATGATTGACATATTCAGGGATGAAAGTGGTAAAAAACAAAAAGAGCTGAAACCCAAAATTACCCCCCAACACCACCCGCACGAAAATGTCTGAATTCTAGAAGCTCTGAAATGCAATCTGGGACTACAACCCCTGGCAAAAATTATGGAATCACCGGCCTCGGAGGATGTTCATTCAGTTGTTTAATTTTGTAGAAAAAAAGCAGATCACAGACATGACACAAAACTAAAGTCATTTCAAATGGCAACTTTCTGGCTTTAAGAAACACTATAAGAAATCAAGAAAAAAGATTGTGGCAGTCAGTAACTGTTACTTTTTTAGACGAAGCAGAGGAAAAAAAAATATGGAATCACTCAATTCTGAGGAAAAAATTATGGAATCACCCTGTAAATTTTCATCCCCAAAACTAACACCTGCATCATATCAGATCTGCTCGTTAGTCTGCATCTAAAAAGGAGTGAACACACCTTGGAGAGCTGTTGCACCAAGTGGACTGACATGAATCATGGCTCCAACACGAGAGATGTCAATTGAAACAAAGGAGAGGATTATCAAACTCTTAAAAGAGAGTAAATCATCACGCAATGTTGCAAAAGATGTTGGTTGTTCACAGTCAGCTGTGTCTAAACTCTGGACCAAATACAAACAACATGGGAAGGTTGTTAAAGGCAAACATACTGGTAGACCAAGGAAGACATCAAAGCGTCAAGACAGAAAACTTAAAGCAATATGTCTCAAAAATCGAAAAATGTACAACAAAACAAATGAGGAACGAATGGGAGGAAACTGGAGTCAACGTCTGTGACCGAACTGTAAAAAACCGCCTAAAGGAAATGGGATTTACATACAGAAAAGATAAACGAAAGGCATCATTAACACGTAAACAGAAAAAAACAAGGTTACAGTGGGCTAAGGAAAAGCAATTGTGGACTGTGGATGACTGGATGAAAGTCATATTCAGTGATGAATCTCGAATCTGCATTGGGCAAGGTGATGATGCTGGAACTTTTGTTTGGTGCCTTTCCAGTGAGATTTATAAAGATGACTGCCTGAAGAGAACATGTAAATTTCCACAGTCATTGATGATATGGGGCTGCATGTCGGGTAAAGGCACTGGGGAGATGGCTGTCATTACATCATCAATAAATGCACAAGTTTATGTTGATATTTTGGACAATTGAAAGGATGTTTGGGGATGATGAAATCATTTTTCAAGATGATAATGCATCTTGCCATAGAGCAAAAACTGCAAAAACATTCCTTGTAAAAACACACATAGGGTCCATGTCAATGAGCAGATCTGATTTGATGCAGGTGTTAATTTGGGGGATGAAAATTTACAGGGTGATTCCATAATTTTTTCCTCTGCTTGGTCTAAAAAAGTAACCGTTACTGACTGCCACAATCTTTTTTTTCTTGATTTCTTATAGTGTTTCTTAAAGCCAGAAAGTTGCCATTTGAAATGACTTTAGTTTTGTGTCATGTCTGTGATCTGCTTTTTTTTCTACAAAATTAAACAACTGAATGAACATCCTCTGAGGCCGGTGATTCCATAATTTTTGCCAGGGGTTGTATTCCAGATGATAAACTGGAGTGAGTGCAGCATCCATTTAGTGAGGAAAAAACCAAACTCTCCTTATTCAAATTCATTCCAGTAGTATTCTGCTCTTACTAGGATGCAGCAGTTTTCTAGTTTGGCAGATAGTTCTGGAGGAAATCACTGAAGAAATTAACACATTGAAAATATGGTTTGAGGCTATGAAATTGGGCTATTAGTACAAAAAAGTAGAAAAGGGGGTGTTCACAATAATAGTAGCATCTGCTGTTGACGCTACAATCTCAAAACTATTGTGTTCAAACTGCTTTTTTAGCAATCCTGTGAATCACTAAACTAGTATTTAGTTGTATAACCACAGTTTTTCATGATTTCTTCACATCTGCGAGGCAGGTACAAAAAATTATAGGCTGTTCATCTACAATGATCTCCAATGCTTTAAAATGGACAAAAAAAAACCAGAGGCGCGTGGAAGAAAATGGAAAACAGCCATCAAAATGGATAGAAGAATAGCCATAATGGCAAAGGCTCACCCACTGATCAGCTCAAGGATGATCAAAGACAGTCTGGAGTTACCTGTCTAAATGTAATTAGGATGAATTAAACGCGGAGGACAAATTTCATTTTATGTACAGTAGTGTTCAGAATAATAGTAGTGCTATTTGACTAAAAAGGTTAATCCAGGTTTTGAGTATATTTGTTATTGTTACATGGGAAACAAGGTACCAGTAGATTCTCACAAATCCAACAAGACCAAGCATTCATGATATACACAGTCTTAAGGCTATGAAATTGGGCTATTAGTAAAAAAAAAAGTAGAAAAGGGGGTGTTCACAATAATAGTAGTGTGGCATTCAGTCAGTGAGTTCGTCAATTTTGTGGAACAAACAGGTTTGAATCTGGTGTCCCCATGTCATTTTCTAAGCTGACAACCAGTCTAGATTACATCCCTAGGGTTCAAATAATAATATTTTATAGGTTGTCAGCTTGTACCCTGAGATGTCCGCATCAGTTACAAATGTCAGTTTTGGCCCCCTGACTAATACGAAACCCGCGGGTATCGTTCCACCTTTATATTTATTTATTTATTTCCCCAAACATGGTTGTCTATTGGAAGCGACCTTTAGTTCACCCTAAGCAGGTGTAGAACTAATTATCTCTATGACAGCTCCCATCATTATTTTTGACAAACATCACTTTCTACCGGCTGCACCTGGCATGCGGGCTCATTACTGCTTTGGGCGCCAGCTAGCATTGCTACCAGGTTGGAAAATAATTGGCAGTCTGAGATTAATGTGGCCCTTTGGAAGATACCTGACAGTCTGAGAGATTAATAGAGCACTTATTAGCTCAAATGAAATCCATTTTTAACAGTTCAGATGGAGGACACCTGATGAGTTCAAATATCGGGGACACAGTTCAATTTGAGGACGCCTGGGAGTTCAATCGGCGAGCACTCAGTTCAGACGGGGACAAAATCCTGCCTCTACAACATACTGCATTAAAACAGTGACCCCAGACCTAAAATTCAAATCAAAGAAAACCAGAAATATGTTTAATGAACCATTTTTATAACTTAGAAAGCCAATATAAATTGTACATTTCAAAAAATATATGTAAAAATGTAGCAAAACAAAGTTATATACAACAATTCACATTAAAATGCAAGGAAATGCTTCAGGTGTTTTTTGGCTATATACATGCAATAAGATGCCACACAACTTATATTTGTGCCACCCAGGAAAAAAAAATATCCTGTCCAATGCACATCGGAAGCCCCCAAAATTTGTACAGATATTCCACCTCAATATCCATGTTTATTTTTCCCTAATTCCTTGCTTTTGTATCATTTTTTTATTATTGGTGTTGGTTAGCCATTGGCTGGTATGAGATTTGGACGGTATAACTGTGGGCAAAAATACCGCAGTTTCACACTATGTATAGCTTTAAAATGTGTTTTAACAACATTATAGCTATTTGTATATGAAGCGCACGTGATTCAGGTGTACTAATTGACGCGACCGCTACGAACACTATACCACTGATAACTTTAGAGAAAATACCAAAATGATCGTCACTCTTTTAGACATGTATCATCTGTCCCGTGGGAAACATGACTTACTTGCTTAAGGAGAAACGTAGCTGGAATAAGGTCTGAAACACCAGATGCTCAATATTGGCCCAGCTTCACCAACAAGTCCTCTTCAAGTTCTCAGTGGTTTTAAAAATGGGATAACGTTTACTCTTTCCATGTAATCCTTTGCGGGTATCTGGAATCGCTCCGAGTCCGACACAGGCCATAGCTGCGGTGCTTTGTTGCCACCATTTTTGGCTTGAAGGGCTATTCCGCAGAAAATAAAATGAAAAAGCCAACTTGGTCCTTTTAGACGGAGGGAAAAGTTCAGTGGAGGCTATCAAACTTTTTGCATGTCTCTGTCAAAGTCTAAGTTAATAAAATAAATTATCCTGAAAAGGTCGTAAAAAAACAGGAGCGGTGCGTTGGTGAAATTGAAATTGTACCTGGCAGCCTTCACTAGAGGGTCTGATCCTTGCCTCCTGTGGGATGGACAATGTCTTTAGGCGTGGGAGCGCGCGCTGCGCACGAGAGGCTGCTGGATTCGTCCTGTTGTTCCTGGACTGTCCCCTCCGATGACCGGATCGGCTCCGTTAAAGCTATGCCCGTTTTTGCCGCAGCTTCCTGCTGTTGCCTCTTGCCGGGCTGTGGAGTTCTTATGCCGGTGCTGTCGTCTGTTTCACCTGAGCTCCTCCGGCCGCTGAAACATGCTGCGTCAGTGGCTGCTGAGAAGCTGAACTTCCGCATGACTTCATTAAAATCTGCTGATCCCAACGAGATCCTTAGTTTGGGTCTCATTAACATCAGATCATTGTCTCTGAAGTCATTGCTGGTTAATGACTTAATTGTGGATCATTGTCTGGATATGCTTGGATTATGTGAAACCTGGCTTAAATCCACAGCTGTCCTTCCTTTGAATTAGGCCTGCCCACTGGAGTACAATTTTAGTCACGTTTCGCGTGATGTGAGGAAAGGCGGGGATGTTGCTTTTATTTCTAAATCCAGGTTTACTTTATCAACTGTTGGGGGACATAAATATAATTCAGTTGAGCATCTTATTCTCCGTTATGCCCATGATGCTAAATACTGTCAAGGTCATAAAACTGGAAATCAGCTATGTTGTCACTGTCTATAGGCCTCGTGGCCCATATTCTGATTTTTTTTTTTTTTAGATGAATTTGTCGCATTCATCTCTAGTCTTTCAACTAGTGTAGACAACATGTTGATTATTGGTAACTTTAACATTCATATAAATAAGCCCTCTGATCCCCTTGGTAAATCATTTATGGAAATCATGGATGCACTAGGATTTCGGCAGTTCATTCATGGTTCAACACAATGTTTCTGTGTAGGCTCTCAGTTGTCCAAGTGGTTTCCATAGTAGAGAAGCTTGAATCTTCGACTGGACTGGGTTGCTTGACGCGAGGACATTTCACTTCAAATCGCAGAAGCTTCCTCAGCTAAAATTCTTGCTTTGGTACTCTGACTTTTGTCTTGACTAGGGATGGGTATCGAGAACCGGTTCCTTTCGGGTATCGTTAAGAAATGATTCGATCCACCGACATCAATAATCTTTGTGCTTAACAATTCTGTTATCAGTCCTTCAGAGTGGCCGTTGTTTTGGCGGGTGTTTGTCAGGAAAATAATCATTTCTCTGCATTGATTACAGACCTGCTGCAGGGTCTGTAATCAACTTTTCTGCAGCGCGGCTTTGCTTTGAACCTTGAACCAATCGAAGCATGGTTCACAGATTGAAGCAATGCTTCGGTCGATTGCTTCATTTATTTCTTTCTTTCGCTTAATTTTCCCCCGCTAAAACCCTAAAGAGCATACGTCTGTGAGTATTATTTACCTTTTTTATGTTAAACCGACCTGTTATGGTCTTCTGAAACAGTTGATAGATGTATTTTATAACTTAAAAACGGGAGCGATGCTAACGCTTTAGCATGTCTATGGCATTTTCAATGTTAAAAATTAGCATTTAGCAATTGCAGCCGTCATCACGTTCGGGTGCATTTGTTTTCAAATTGTAATATTCCTTAAATTTTTGCTTATATATTAATAATGTAATGATTATTATCTACAGTTTTAGAGAACGAGACAAAGAACCTGAATAGAAACACAACAGAAAATATATAATATCAACTAACATAAATAAATAAATACATACAGAAATAAATGTTTCCTGTGAACACCTAGTGACTCTCACACCTCCATTTCATCCCTGTCTTATTTAAGTTTAATGACAGTTTGTTTCGGTTAAACCATATTTTCAGTTTGTTAATTTCTTCAGTGATTTCCTCCAGAACTATCTGCCAAACTAGAAAACTGCTGCATTCTAGTAAGAGCAGAATACTACTGGAATGAATTTGAATAAGGAAAGTTGTATTTTTTTTTTCTCACCTAAATGGATTCAGCACTCACTCAGAGCTTCTAGAATTGAAACATTTTCGTGCAGGTGGTGTTGGGGGGGGGGGGGGGGGGGGGGGGTAATTTTGGGTTTCAGCTTTTTTTGTTTTTCACCACTTTCATCCCTGAATATGAGTTGTGATTCACTTTTGTGCTGATTAAAGTTACTAACTGGGACTCCTGTCTTGTTGCGAGAAAGAAACGAGAATCATCCTCTGTTCTGTTCACACAGCTCCAAACGTTGCGCGGCTCTCTGACAAGTCAAGATAGAATGATTAGAATTCAGTCTGAATTAATAACTTCAAAGCGAAAGTTTTGTTTTTTTATTTATGTCCAGAGATCAATGATACAGTGACTAATTTCATATTTATTTACTTTAAGACTCAAGGAAATGCATAGAAAACCTGTAAAGCCTACTTTTAGTACAAAAATCACGAGGTATCGATAAGGAATCGGAACGATAAGCAGAATCGGTAATGGCATCGATATCGATAAAACCTTATCAATACCCATCCCTAGTCTTGACTCTTGTAGAAAAGTATAAACAGAAGCCAACAAAAGCTGGAGTTTTTTTTTTTTTAACCTAACCAGACCCCTCCTACCGAGAGGCCGACTGCTATAGGCTAGTGACTAAATTTTATTACAGAGATTAGAGCATGCCATAGGTATTAAAGGCACTGCGCTGCGGTGGTTTGAATCATATTTGTCTAATAGATTACAATTTGTTCATGTAAATGGGGAATCTTCTTCACAGACTAAAGTTAATTATGGAGTTCCACAAGGTTCTGTGCTAGGACCAATTTTATTCACTTTATACATGCTTCCCTTAGGCAGTATTATTAGACGGTATTGCTTAAATTTTCATTGTTACGCAGATGATACCCAGCTTTATCTATCCATGAAGCCAGAGGACACACACCAATTAGCTAAACTGCAGGATTGTCTTACAGACATAAAGACATGGATGACCTCTAATTTCCTGCTTTTAAACTCAGATAAAACTGAAGTTATTGTACTTGGCCCCACAAATCTTAGAAACATGGTGTCTAACCAGATCCTTACTCTGGATGGCATTACCCTGACCTCTAGTAATACTGTGAGAAATCTTGGAGTCATTTTTGATCAGGATATGTCATTCAAAGCGCATATTAAACAAATATGTAGGACTGCTTTTTTGCATTTACGCAATATCTCTAAAATCAGAAAGGTCTTGTCTCAGAGTGATGCTGAAAAACTAATTCATGCATTTATTTCCTCTAGGCTGGACTATTGTAATTCATTATTATCAGGTTGTCCTAAAAGTTCACTAAAAAGCCTTCAGTTAATTCAAAATGCTGCAGCTAGAGTACTGACGGGGACTAGAAGGAGAGAGCATATCTCACCCATATTGGCCTCTCTTCATTGGCTTCCTGTTAATTCTAGAATAGAATTTAAAATTCTTCTTCTTACTTATAAGGTTTTGAATAATCAGGTCCCATCTTATCTTAGGGACCTCGTAGTACCATATCACCCCAATAGAGCGCTTCGCTCTCAGACTGCAGGCTTACTTGTAGTTCCTAGGGTTTGTAAGAGTAGAATGGGAGGCAGAGCTTTCAGCTTTCAGGCTCCTCTCCTGTGGAACCAGCTCCCAATTCAGATCAGGGAGACAGACACCCTCTCTACTTTTAAGATTAGGCTTAAAACTTTCCTTTTTGCTAAAGCTTATAGTTAGGGCTGGATCAGGTGATCATCCCTTAGTTATGCTGCTATAGACGTAGACTGCTGGGGGGTTCCCATGATGCACTGTTTCTTTCTCTTTTTGCTCTGTATGCACCACTCTGCATTTAATCATTAGTGATCGATCTCTGCTCCCCTCCACAGCATGTCTTTTTCCTGGTTCTCTCCCTCAGCCCCAACCAGTCCCAGCAGAAGACTGCCCCTCCCTGAGCCTGGTTCTGTTGGAGGTTTCTTCCTGTTAAAAGGGAGTTTTTCCTTCCCACTGTAGCCAAGTGCTTGCTCACGGGGGGTCGTTTTGACCGTTGGGGTTTTACATAATTATTGTATGGCCTTGCCTTACAATATAAAGCGCCTTGGGGCAACTGTTTGTTGTGATTTGGCGCTATATAAAAAAAATTGATTGATTGATTAAACAATAGCTCTAATTAGCACCTATTGTGCCCTAGTTAGCACCCTCCTAATGACAGTGCAGCTGTCCCTACTAATGATGGGACGGAAGCCTCTCCTGATGGCTCCCTTGACAACTCTCCTGATGATGTGAATGACTCATTACCATGAACAAAAGACTGAAACTGCTTTGACCTGAGTACCCCATTGTAAACAGGGGACAAAGCGTGTCTCAGACCCCCTCCCCGGTTAAGGCTGGGTTTCAGCAGTTTCACATAAAATGCTTCCTTGACACCTCTCTCAAACCATTTCTTCTCTCTGGCTAAGATTTTAACTTCCTTGTCGTCAAACGTGTGGTTAGTGTCTTTCAGGTGTAGATGAACTGCAGACTGAGACTGAAACTCGTGATGTCTTCTAGAAGCACAACCTGTTTATTTGATCCTATACCAACAAAATTGTTTAAGGATCTTTGGCCCATTCTTGGGCCGACTGTGCTGGAAATTAACCTTTCTTTAAACTCTGGATCTGTTCCAAATTGTTTGAAATCTGCGGTGGTTAAACCACTACTTACGAAATCTAATCTTGATCCTGGTGTATTGAAAAATTATAGGCCGATATCAAATCTATCATTCTGCTCTAAAATTCTGGAAAATAGTTTTTTCCCGGCAGCTTGTGGACTATCTTACTGAGAATGACCTTTTTGAGCTACTGCAGTCTGCTTTTAGAAGACATCACTCCACAGAAACAGCACTTTATTAAAGTAGTTAATGATCTTCTGCGAGCAATGGACTCAGATACTACTACAGTATTGGTGTTGTTGGATCTCAGGGCTGCGTTTGACACAATTGATCATCATATTCTACTTGATAGGCTAGAAAACTGTTTCGGCATTACTGGAACTGCTCTTGCGTGGCTGACGTCTTATTTATCTGGTCGTTCCCACTGTGTTTTGTGCAACGACACTACCTCTGACTTTAAGGGCATGAAGTTCGGGGTTCCGCAGGCATCCGTTCTGGGTCCCCTGCTTTTTTTCCTGTATATGGCACCCCTTGGGAACATTTTGCGGCGTTTTGGGGTTGCTTTTCATTGCTATGTTGATGATACTCAGTTGTATATGCCGATAGCTGCTGGAAATCCTGTCCACATAAAATCTTTACAGGACTGTCTCGCAGCAGTGAGAAGTTGGATGTCTAGCAACTTTCTACTTTTGAACTCTGATAAGACTGAAATGATGGTTCTTGGTCCAGCAAGACATCGGCATCAATTTGATCAGCTGGCCCTTAGCCTAGGTTCATGTGTTATACATCATACTAACAAAGTGAGGAACCTTGGGGTAATTTTTGATCCTACATTGTCCTTTGACCTCCACATTAGGGACATTACGAGGACTGCTTTCTTTCACTTTAGAAATATAGCAAAGATTCGTCCCATCCTGTCTATGGCTGATGCTGAGACTCTGATTCATGCGTTTGTCTCTTCTAGATTAGACTATTGTAATGCTTTGTTTTCTGGTTTACCACAGTCCAGCATCAGGGGTCTTCAGCTGGTTCAAAATGCTGCTGCCAGACTTCTGACGTGAAGCAGAAGGTTTGATCATATTACGCCGGTTCTGGAATCCCTTCACTGGCTTCTGGTCTCCTTGAGATCAGATTTTAAGGTATTACTATTGGCCTATAAAATTGTTCACGGACTGGCGCCCCCCATCTGGCCGGCCTGGTTGAGTCATATGTGCCGGCAAGGGCTCAGCGTTCACAGGGTGCAGGACTATTGTATGTCCCAAGGGTGTCAGCGGGTTAGAGCTTTTTATCACCGCGCTCCAGCTCTGTGGAATGATCTGCCTGCACAAATACGACAGTCGGACTCTGTGGAGACAGACAGCCAGGTTGAAGACACATCTCTTCTCCCTGTTTTATCATTAGTATTTTGTCTTTTTTTTAATGTTTTATTTATTTTACTTCTTCTAATTTTTTATGGTTAAATTTTTTATTGTATTTTAATTTTATTTCATTTTATTCTGCTTTTAAATGCTTGTGAAGCGCCTTGAGGCGATTACTCGTGATTTGGTGCTATATAAATTAATAAATTATTATTATTATGCTGAAAGGTTAAACACATTAATATTTCATCATGGATATAACATTTGCTCTCTACTTCAAAAATGACGCACAGTACCTTTTAATCCAGTGAGGAAGAGGCCTGTGTCTCACAATTTAAGACCCTTGACACTGACTGTAAATGTAAACTTGCACACAGTAGCTTAGTTTTCTGTCATATTGACAGTTTTGTGTGGGATTGCATAACTTTTCTTTAGCAGAATAAATAAAATATAAATATAAAAAACAATGTTTGAACAAGAGTTGAACCTGTCAAACTTGCTCTTTAAAAAAAAATGAAACCTGAATTCACAAAAAAAAACTTTATTCAAATGATGATGGGATCATTTGTAAAGAGTAAACAGTTTTCATGTGAAAATGAGTGAAGCTCTCTCCTCTCTGCCTCGCCCCTCCCCTTGCTCAGACTGTCATTTATCTTCCTTGACCAAACGTGAGGTTTTTGGAACCGCAAAGCCTTTCAACTATAAAATAAACCGTAACTTTCTGAAAGTACAGCAGCTATGGACACAGAATTATTGGATTGAGTAGATTATTTAATGAAAGCTTTTGATAAGGGTTGGGCTGGTAAGATTAGACCTTACTCGTGTTAAGCGCCTTGAGGCAAGTTTGTTGTGATTTGGCGCTATATAACTGAAAATAAATTGAAATTTAAATTGAAAGCTTTTTTTTTTTTGGATGCTGTTCAGAGTGCTCAAACTGATCAGAGCATTGGCAGCTGACAGCACAGAGACGCTGAAAACAGACACTGCTGTTGTCAGCGTCTCTGTGCTTGCTGCATTGCACATCTCACATGAACAGTGAGAGACACACCTCAATTCAGAACAACCCCACCCTCCACTCCCCTCTGAAGCAATGAAGCAGTGGTTCAGACACTTCACACAAAGGTTATCCTGGATCGAAAAACTCCACGGGCGTTATCGCTATTAGGCAGTGGAGTCCAAATCTATCGTAGGCCAAATTTTTATATGTATATGTATGTGTGTGTATACAACCCCTGGCAAAAATTATGGAATCACTGGCCTCGGATGAAGTTCATTCAGTTGTTTAATTTTGTAGAAAAAAAAGCAGATCACAGACATGTCACAAAACTAAAGTAATTTCAAATGGCAACTTTCTGGCTTTAAGAAACACTATAAGAAATCAAGGAAAAAAGATTGACAGTAACGGTTACTTTTTTAGACGAAGCAGAGGAAAAAAATATGGAATCACTCAATTCTGAGGAATAAATTATGGAATCACCCTGTAAATTTTCATCCCCCAAACTAACAGCTGCATCAAATCAGATCTGCTCGTTGAAATTGACCCTATGCCATGACATTGACCCTATGTGTCTTTTTGCAAGGAATGTTTTCACAGTTTTTGCTCTATGGCAAGATGCATTATCATCTTGAAAAATGATTTAATCATCCCCAAACATCCTTTCAGTTGTCCAAAATATCAACGTAAACTTGTGCATTTATTGATGATGTAATGACAGCCATCTCCCCAGTGCCTTTACCTGACATGCAGCCCCATATCAATGACTGTGGAAATTTACATGTTCTCTTCAGGCAGTCATCTTTATAAATCTCATTGGAACGGCACCAAACAAAAGTTCCAGCATCATCACCTTGCCCAATGCAGATTTGAGATTCATCACTGAATATGACTTTCATCCAGTCATCCACAGTCCACGATTGCTTTTCCTTAGTCCATTGTAACCTTGTTTTTTTTCTGTTTAGGTGTTAATGATGGCTTTTGTTTAGCTTTTCTGTATGTAAATCCCATTTCCTTTAGGCGGTTTCTTACAGTTCGGTCACAGACGTTGACTCCAGTTTCCTCCCATTCGTTCCTCATTTGTTTTGTTGTGCATTTTTTGATTTTTGAGACATATTGCTTTAAGTTTTCTGTCTTGACGCTTTGATGTCTTCCTTGGTCTACCAGTATGTTTGCCTTTAACAACTTTCCCATGTTGTTTGTATTTGGTCCAGAGTTTAGACACAGCTGACTGTGAACAACCAACATCTTTTGCAACACTGCGTGATGATTTACCCTCTTTTAAGAGTTTGATAATCCTCTCCTTTGTTTCAATTGACATCTCTCGTGTTGGAGCCATGATTCATGTCAGTCCACTTGGTGCAACAGCTCTCCAAGGTGTGATCACTCCTTTTTAGATGCAGACTAACGAGCAGATCTGATATGATGCAGGTGTTAGTTTTGGGGATGAAAATTTACAGGGTGATTCCATAATTTTTTCCTCAGAATTGAGTGATTCCATATTTTTCTCCTCTGCTTGGTCTAGAAAAGTAACCGTTACTGACTGCCACAATCTTTTTTTCTTGATTTCTTATAGTGTTTCTTAAAGCCAGAAAGTTGCCATTTGAAATGACTTTAGTTTTGTGTCATGTCTGTGATCTGCTTTTTTTCTACAAAATTAAACAACTGAATGAACATCCTCCGAGGCCGGTGATTCCATAATTTTTGCCAGGGGTTGTGTGTATTTATATGTATGTGTATATATGTGTGTGTGTGTGTGTGTGTGTGTGTGTGTGTATATATAAATCGTATATACCGTGCAGCCTTAATTCAAGTTATACTTGGCATGTTAGCAAAATAAAAAAAGGGGTGAGGGTTGAATTCTACACATTCAACATGCATTCAGACACTCAGGGTCAAGCAGATTGTGTGCTACATCCACTTAATTGGGTCATGTTTTTGGAGACACTTTCCTCACATTTTGAAGAGCAGACATCCTCATCTTCCTTCTGGACTTCAGGTTTTGGTGTTCCGTTCCATCACTCAGTTTTTGAAGTGCATCTGTATTTACAAGGTTCTCTGCACAGCAAATGATGAAATGTTCAACGCAAGCAAATCTGTCAAAATGATTGACCGACACATTCAGTGTGAAAGGCCCTTGAGTGTTTCGCATTATCCCAACGTGAATCCAAGGTGGCGATTGTCCTGGCCCTTGAAAAACCAGTGACATAGAAATCTATGCTGCCCTGCGTGCTGTTGACGAGTCTAATGCGTTCAACGCAATTAGTGAAGGCATCTGCCATCTACTAAATGACAGTGTTGCTTTGTGTGAATTTGTTTGTGGATCTGTGCGCTAAATGTCTCAAAATTATGCAAGTGAACAAAACCATGAATGTGTGTGATCCACAAATGCTAAACTAAACTTCAGCAAATGTTTTTTTTTTTTTTAACAAATGAAAAAAATTAAATATTTACAAATGCACACTTGTTTGTAAAAAACAACACACAGATTACAAATATGACAATTGTCAAATGTGTGCAAATCAAGGAATATTTGTAGATCACCCTCTGTGCATTTACAGGTATTGAGACAAATTTAACTCCATAAATTTGCCATCCTTTTTTCTGTCAAAAAAGACTTTTTACTACACTGAACTGAGATTCTTTTTGAACAGTTGAATACCTTTAGGTAATTAGAATTACGTCCAGTGACCAAGGACTTTGGTTTAAAGTCTCCACGCACTGACTTCACATCTATGGGTTCTATTTGATAAATAAAAGAATGGTGCATTGAACTTATTTTGTGGATTTTAAATCACTATTTTTAATCACTATTGAACTTATGACATAACTGAGACTGTGAACTTAAATAGTGAGAATGGATAAATGCTACTTGCCAGATGGCCTACAGAACCAAAATTATTCATGTTGTTTTTTGTCTTTTTTTTCAGGAAGGTGTGTGCTTGGACTTACTGCAACGCTTAAAGGAGGAAAAACATGCATTCATCTGCATGGACGAATGGGCAATCCACCACAATCCACCATCTTGGACAACAGTCACAATCCTCACAAATGAGAAATCAGGTCCTTGTTGACAACATGAAGAAACAGAATGCTGGGAGTGTACATTACATCTCTCAGTATGGACGACGCAACACGCCACAAAGTTCCCACAATATTCATCACAATAGTGTTTCGTCAAACCGACAGCCAACAAATTTGCAAAGTGCAAACACCTTTTATTATGGAACACCTCAGCAGCCAACCACTGCAGGGAAGCAGAACAATTTTGTACTGGGGTTTGTTGTTGGTTATCAGCAAAACCCATTACCTTTAGCCCAAGTTGGAAATCTTGCTGTACCGGTGCAGTTAAATTATGGATCACAAGGCAGCAATAAACAAATTCATCATCAGACTGTTCCTCAGAATACCTTAACCCAGAGTAAATCCAACATGATAAACGTAAACTCTTCAAATACAGTTCAACAGCAGAGATTCTTCCCTCCTGTTGCCCTGCCTTCTTACAGTATGGCGATCTCTCAGCTGACCGGCAGCTGTAACAGCAGTGTTACAAGAAATGTATCATCTGGACTTCTGTCTGCATCCAGCATGGGTCATAGTATTTCTGGCTATAGAAATGGCACCACCACATCAAGTGCGATAATTTCACATACTTCCTCTAGAGATACTCAAAAATTCTTGTCGAAAACAAATCAGCCTTCTGTATTTCCTGTTGCAAATTCACAACAGCAGATTACTACATTTGCAAACAATGCATTTCAGTCAGTTGGTTGTCGAGCAGAAAGTCAACTTGGAGCCAACAGTCCAGGTAATGGTGGGAACCAGCTGGTTAGCATGGTCAGGATGCAATCGAAACAAGTTCTGCAGTCTGGGACACTAAATGTCATTGGAAATTACAACTCCAGTGCTTCCCAAACTATATTACTCCAGCCTTTACAGTCGTTAGCTAAAACAACACATGGTACTACCTCAGCAACTTGGCACAACAAAGATGCCCAACCTTTACAGCCGCTGGCTAATACAACACATGGTCATACCTCAGCAACTTGGCACAACAAAGATGCCCAACCTTTACAGCCGCTGGCTAATACAACACATGGTAGTACCTCAGCAACTTGGCACAACAAAGATGCCCAACCTTTACAGCTGCTGGCTAATACAGCACGTGGTAGTACCTCAGAAACTTGGCACAACAAAGATGCTCAGTCTCAACAGCCATCCCCACTAGAGGACTTCCACTTCAAAGCAACTGGAGATCAAAATGGAAATAATTTCCCAGGTGGGAACACTGTTTCTGTTCCAAATGGGATTATAATTGCACCTGTGTTGAACAAAACTCAAATGCAGCAACTTTCTCAGAACATTCCAGTGCAGATGAATAATACACCATCATCTGCAGAACATGTCAAAGGCCAGAAAGCTGTTGCTGTGGTGCAACCATTATCAAATGCCCAAGTTGCCAACAGTCTACATTGTGAGCCCACTACACCAGAGAAAGCACTTACTTCACCAACTTTTGTCAAAACATCTACAAATTTGATAGATGACACAAATCCTTTAAAAGGGGATGAGAAGATACATGAGGAACTTTCAAATGCCTCAAAATCCAGTAACTCATTTGATAGCCATTCAACACCATCCAATGATGGAAGTGTTGTTGCTTCTTTGGGGTCAACTAAGCCTGAAGACTCACTCCAAAAACAGTTGTGTACAGCTGTTACAGAACCAGCAGTTGAAAAGTCACAAAGTGATAAGATGCCTCGAAGTCCAAATGGAGTAATGGATAGAAGAAGTACCCCAACAGACCCTAACACTTGCCTTCAAGAGGATACCCCAGTTCAGACTGTGCTGTGGACATTGGCCAAGTTAGGTCAATTGATAGAGGGGACCACGACAGCCAAGACAAAATCAGAAAATGTTGCAAATGTTAGTGGCATAAGCAAACTATTAAGCATGTTTTGGGATGGCAAATTGAACAATTTAATATGTGAACTCAGGAGTGGTTTGTTCAAGGATGTAATGAAGGAGGTTAAAGAATTCAATAGTAAATACTTGATGAGTGACACTGTCATATTGTCACAGATTAAGCGTGAATCTTGGGATAAATTGCAACAAAGTTGCCTTGTTCTGAAGCCTAATGATGTTTATAGAGAAGAGCCATACAAGTCATCATGGTTAAATGTCAATGAGCAGCTCAATGATATTGATGATGAGTTTGGTCTGCCGTTCTGTTTGAGGTATTATCACATGCAGCCATTTGAGAATCACAGAGAGACAGATCCTGTAGAAATCATAACCAGAAATCCTGCAGAAACTATGAGTAAGGTGACTAGTACACAAACAAAGGTTGAAAAGGGCAATTGTGCAACAGAAGATGCCAACGTTGCCGAAACCTCAACAGAACATCCCCTTGAAGCAGAAAGTCCCGATTCAGTTGACATGTGTTATTCATTCAAGATCCAGGTTTTGCCTCCGGAAGAGGCCAAAGTTCTCTTTCAGCAAGGGCCTCAGAAAAAAGCAACTGAAGATCAGCCAGCCACACTTTTGAACGCTACAGAGGACAAGCCACCGGAGATCGCTGAGGAGAATGGATCAAAGCCTGCCATAGAAGAATTTTGCTGTATTGCTAAATTCATGGAAATTTTGGAACATGGTTCGAGTTTACGCTGCAGTTGTCAGTGTAAGGCAGGCCCGAGTCAAGAAGATGTTGAGATGGTGCTTCATAAGGACAAAAAGGAAGTACAAAATGAGGAAAACCCACGTCAAGTCAAGTCAGATGATAAAATCTATCATGTTGTGGAGGATGACGGGGCTGCTGACAAGCGACCTAAAATATTCAACTGGCCTGAAGTTTGTTCTGAATTTGGTGACATAGTTGAATTAACTGGGGATGATGCCATTTTCACCTCATGTCCCGACAGAGAACCTGAGAGCATTACTGTACTAAGCGAAGGGGATAGTTCGAGCATCATACTCATTAGTGAAAGTGAGGATGAGAATCTCTTCAGCAGTGAAACTGACATGCCAAACAAAGGAGAAAACCCTGAAGAAGCTTTGGCACATGAGCTGGAACCAGTACAGACAAACGAGCAGAGGAGTTCAGATGTCGAGACAGAAACTGAAAATAGCAGCAGTGAGGATGAAATAAGCACAAGATCATCAGATGTGAAAGAGGTGGAGCTGAAGTCTCCAGCTGTTCCTCAGAAACTATTGGAATCTCAAGCGCAGACTCAAAGCCATGTGACAATGAAGGTTAACTTACAGCAACCTTTGAGCCTCGCCGGTACTCATGGAACATCTGGAATAAAGCGTCGGGGACTACGCAGTCCTGAAAGGTTTTTTTCTTTCCTTAAGAGTCGAAAGAAAACCAAACCCTCAGTTAAGGATGTTGCAGAGGACGTTAGTGTCAGTGCTGTTGATGGTCCAAAAGGCAGGACTGTGGAACTGGCCCTGTTTGGCTCAGCGCCACAGGAGGATGATGTGTTAAAAGTTGGCAGCAGGAGTCACATTGCATCAACAGACCTTTTTCCTGAGCATGGGCCAAAGCCTCCAGAAGTCATCTCTGTAAACTTGAATCCTCTACCCAAAATGTGCAGAGAAACTGCCCAGACAACATCGCCGTACTCTGTAAAACAAAGGATTTATGAAAAATGGAAAGCTTTGTCGCCAGTGAAACTCAAATACAGACAAAAATTCCAAACACAGAACTGTGCTGCTTTGTCAGAAGTTAGACATGAAACAGATGGACCCTCCTGTAAAAAGGAATTATCTGACAGAAGATTCTGCTCAGGAAAAAGAAAGCACCATCTGAGTCTTGCAAGGAGTTCTTCGTACAAGGGCCTCGGGCCTGGACCAAAGAGGCGCAAAAAGGAAGCGTTTGCATTGAAGCAGTCTGCTGAGGAGCATGTGGGATGTGACCCTGGAAATGGGAGCCGCTCTGTGCTGCCCCTTCAGGAGAAAAATGTCTTGGCTTTCAGTGTGTTGCCAAATACCTTCAACTTCAAGGACATGCCCAACGAGAGAAATGACACAGCTGTTCCAAAAACCTCCAGTTCTGCATTAGGTGAGTTGCAATATGCAGAAATGCAGTAATCATTTTTAAAACCAATTAAGTAAAATGTTTTTCTAAATATGCATAAATTTTGTCACAACCCCACAGTGAGCAGATGTGAAATCGTGTTTATGCTTTTGGTCCTTTGGTGATTACAAAACATCTAAGTTACAGTGCCCTCTCAACATATTGGAACAATTAAGGTCATTCTATTGGTTTTGGGTATAAACTGAAAAATTTGGGTTTGAGATGAAAAGTGAAATATGAGAAAACTGATTCAAATGTCTGGCTTTGCCCTGCTATTTATATCTAGTTCAAAATGATATAGAGCACCCATAACACTACTATATCAGACTGCTCATTACTTTAAATATGCACAAAATATGGGAACATGTGACTGGTGGGTGTTTCTTTTGAAACATATGCCAGTCTGTTTCAGATGCACTCAAACATCTTTCTAGCTCCATTTGTTTGGGAGTTATTGCAGAAAATGTGCTTGAAAAAAAAAAATCATGTCACATTGTCATGGAGATTTTGGACAAGGTATTCAATTGTTCAAAGAGCATCTTCAGGAGGATTCGGTGTCTTTGTCGGCAAAAAGGAGAGCAAATTCAGCAGTGTACACAAGTTACACCAAGAATGCTCTGATCTAACCTTGGGATGTGTCCGTGTTTTATTCTGTTGAGTCTGTAGCTTTCCCCGCCTGCAGACCAAACCCTTAACATTGTATCATTACACCATTATAACATATGTTTGTAACAACTTTCAGGGTCATGCACAGAGAAGTTCAGACCTGTTCAGTGTCAGTTCAGGGCATGTCTGTGCATGCTTTTAATAAAGTACTGGTCCGGAAGCAGGAGAATGATGCTTTGTGTTAAATGCTAATAAATGTCACATGCACTTGACGCGGTCACATATAGTACAGTCACCAGTATTGGTAGCAAGTGCAGGCAGGTTTGCGGCAACCAGTGGTCACCATTAACACGCTATGCACACACCTTTTGTGTGAGCTTAAGTTTAGAAGTTACTGTGAATGAGACCCCCCCCACTGACTATTTGAGGACCTTGATTCATCTTGACATTTGACCTTCTTATTAAGGTGATGACTAGATATCATCACTCCACAAGTTACTTGTGCATGGTGAATAAAATCCACCAAACACTTCAGAGAGACACAAACCAACTGTGTGATTACAATAGTCCTTTTTTTTGAGGAGGGGTGGAACAATGTCCACTATTGGTGGTAGCCTTGGGTTTCACCCATTAATATTTATTTTATTTTTTATTTTTTTTAAACTATGCAAACATGAAAGTCAGAGAGCTGTGGGTGGGGAAAATGCGAGCCACTATCAAAGTGAGAGGGGGAAATCAAGGGCATGACATAAAAAGAAACCACTGTGCAGCCAACATCAAGTGGGTTACCCCTAGGGATGGCGATCGATAAGATTATATCGATACCATTATCAGTTTCGCTTATTGATCCGATTCCTTATCGATTCCCTTATCGATATCTCTTCAGTCAATCAATCAATTTTTTTATATAGCGCCAAATCACAACAAACAGTTGCCCCAAGGCGCTTTATATTGTAAGGTAAGGCCATACAGTAATTATGTAAAACCCCAACGGTCAAAACGACCCCCTGTGAGCAAGCACTTGGCTACAGTGGGAAGGAAAAACTCCCTTTTAACAGGAAGAAACCTCCAGCAGAACCAGGCTCAGGGAGGGGCAGTCTTCTGCTGGGACTGGTTGGGGCTGAGGGAGAGAACCAGGAAAAAGACATGCTGTGGAGGGGAGCAGAGATCGATCACTAATGATTAAATGCAGAGTGGTGCATACAGAGCAAAAAGAGAAAGAAACAATGCATCATGGGAACCCCCCAGCAGTCTACGTCTATAGCAGCATAACTAAGGGATGGTTCAGGGTCACCTGATCCAGCCCTAACTATAAGCTTTAGCAAAAAGGAAAGTTTTAAGCCTAATCTTAAAAGTAGAGAGGGTGTCTGTCTCCCTGATCTGAATTGGGAGCTGGTTCCACAGGAGAGGAGCCTGAAAGCTGAAGGCTCTGCCTCCCATTCTACTCTAACAAACCCTAGGAACTACAAGTAAGCCTGCAGTCTGAGAGCGAAGCGCTCTATTGGGGTGATATGGTACTACGAGGTCCCTAAGATAAGATGGGACCTGATTATTCAAAACCTTATAAGTAAGAAGAAGAATTTTAAATTCTATTCTAGAATTAACAGGAAGCCAATGAAGAGAGGCCAATATGGGTGAGATATGCTCTCTCCTTCTAGTCCCCGTCAGTACTCTAGCTGCAGCATTTTGAATTAACTGAAGGCTTTTTAGGGAACTTTTAGGACAACCTGATAATAATGAATTACAATAGTCCAGCCTAGAGGAAATAAATGCATGAATTAGTTTTTCAGCATCACTCTGAGACAAGACCTTTCTGATTTTAGAGATATTGTGTAAATGCAAAAAAGCAGTCCTACATATTTGTTTAATATGCGCTTTGAATGACATATCCTGATCAAAAATGACTCCAAGATTTCTCACAGTATTACTAGAGGTCAGGGTAATGCCATCCAGAGTAAGGATCTGGTTAGACACCATGTTTCTAAGATTTGTGGGGTCAAGTACAATAACTTCAGTTTTATCTGAGTTTAAAAGCAGGAAATTAGAGGTCATCCATGTCTTTATGTCTGTAAGACAATCCTGCAGTTTAGCTAATTGGTGTGTGTCCTCTGGCTTCATGGATAGATAAAGCTGGGTATCATCTGCGTAACAATGAAAATTTAAGCAATACCGTCTAATAATACTGCCTAAGGGAAGCATGTATAAAGTGAATAAAATTGGTCCTAGCACAGAACCTTGTGGAACTCCATAATTAACTTTAGTCTGTGAAGAAGATTCCCCATTTACATGAACAAATTGTAATCTATTAGACAAATATGATTCAAACCACCGCAGCGCAGTGCCTTTAATACCTATGGCATGCTCTAATCTCTGTAATAAAATTTTATGGTCAACAGTATCAAAAGCAGCACTGAGGTCTAACAGAACAAGCACAGAGATGAGTCCACTGTCCGAGGCCATAAGAAGATCATTTGTAACCTTCACTAATGCTGTTTCAGTACTATGATGAATTCTAAAACCTGACTGAAACTCTTCAAATAGACCATTCCTCTGCAGATGATCAGTTAGCAGTTTTACAACTACCCTTTCAAGAATTTTTGAGAGAAAAGGAAGGTTGGAGATTGGCCTATAATTAGCTAAGATAGCTGGGTCAAGTGATGGCTTTTTAAGTAATGGTTTAATTACTGCCACCTTAAAAGCCTGTGGTACATAGCCAACTAACAAAGATAGATTGATCATATTTAAGATCGAAGCATTAAATAATGGTAGGGCTTCCTTGAGCAGCCTGGTAGGAATGGGGTCTAATAAACATGTTGATGGTTTGGATGAAGTAACTAATGAAAATAACTCAGACAGAACAATCGGAGAGAAAGAGTCTAACCAAATACAGGCATCACTGAAAGCAGCCAAAGATAATGATACGTCTTTGGGATGGTTATGAGTAATTTTTTCTCTAATAGTTAAAATTTTGTTAGCAAAGAAAGTCATGAAGTCATTACTAGTTAAAGTTAATGGAATACTCAGCTCAATAGAGCTCTGACTCTTTGTCAGCCTGGCTACAGTGCTGAAAAGAAACCTGGGGTTGTTCTTATTTTCTTCAATTAGTGATGAGTAGAAAGATGTCCTAGCTTTACGGAGGGCTTTTTTATAGAGCAACAGACTCTTTTTCCAGGCTAAGTGAAGATCTTCTAAATTAGTGAGACGCCATTTCCTCTCCAACTTACGGGTTATCTGCTTTAAGCTACGAGTTTGTGAGTTATACCACGGAGTCAGGCACTTCTGATTTAAAGCTCTCTTTTTCAGAGGAGCTGCAGCATCCAAAGTTGTCTTCAATGAGGATGTAAAACTATTGACGAGATACTCTAGCTCCCTTACAGAGTTTAGGTAGCTACTCTGCACTGTGTTGGTATATGGCATTAGAGAACATAAAGAAGGAATCATATCCTTAAACCTAGTTACAGCGCTTTCTGAAAGACTTCTAGTGTAATGAAACTTATTCCCCACTGCTGGGTAGTCCATCAGAGTAAATGTAAATGTTAAGAAATGATCAGACAGAAGGGAGTTTTCAGGGAATACTGTTAAGTCTTCTATTTCCATACCATAAGTCAGAACAAGATCTAAGATATGATTAAAGTGGTGGGTGGACTCATTTACTTTTTGAGCAAAGCCAATAGAGTCTAATAATAGATTAAATGCAGTGTTGAGGCTGTCATTCTCAGCATCTGTGTGGATGTTAAAATCGCCCACTATAATTATCTTATCTGAGCTAAGCACTAAGTCAGACAAAAGGTCTGAAAATTCACAGAGAAACTCTCAGTAACGACCAGGTGGACGATAGATAATAACAAATAAAACTGTTTTTTGGGACTTCCAATTTGGATGGACAAGACTAAGAGTCAAGCTTTCAAATGAATTAAAGCTCTGTCTGGGTTTTTGATTAATTAATAAGCTGGAATGGAAGATTGCTGCTAATCCTCCGCCCCGGCCCGTGCTACGAGCATTCTGACAGTTAGTGTGACTCGGGGGTGTTGACTCATTTAAACTAACATATTCATCCTGCTGTAACCAGGTTTCTGTAAGGCAGAATAAATCAATATGTTGATCAATTATTATATCATTTACCAACAGGGACTTAGAAGAGAGAGACCTAATGTTTAATAGACCACATTTAACTGTTTTAGTCTGTGGTGCAGTTGAAGGTGCTATATTATTTTTTCTTTTTGAATTTTTATGCTTAAATAGATTTTTGCTGGTTATTGGTAGTCTGGGAGCAGGCACCGTCTCTACGGGGATGGGGTAATGAGGGGATGGCAGGGGGAGAGAAGCTGCAGAGAGGTGTGTAAGACTACAACTCTGCTTCCTGGTCCCAACCCTGGATAGTCACGGTTTGGAGGATTTAAGAAAATTGGACAGATTTCTAGAAATGAGAGCTGCTCCATCCAAAGTGGGATGGATGCCGTCTCTCCTAACAAGACCAGGTTTTCCCCAGAAGCTTTGCCAATTATCTATGAAGCCCACCTCATTTTTTGGACACCACTCAGACAGCCAGCAATTCAAGGAGAACATGCGGCTAAACATGTCACTCCCGGTCCGATTGGGGAGGGGCCCAGAGAAAACTACAGAGTCCGACATTGTTTTTGCAAAGTTACACACGATTCAATGTTAATTTTGGTGACCTCCGATTGGCGTAACCAGGTGTCATTACTGCCGACGTGAATTACAATCTTACCAAATTTACGCTTAGCCTTAGCCAGCAGTTTCAAATTTCCTTCAATCGCCTGCTCTGGCCCCCGGAAGACAATTGACTATGGTTGCTGGTGTCGCTAACTTCACATTTCTCAAAACAGAGTCGCCAATAACCAGAGTTTGATCCTCGGCGGGTGTGTTGTCGAGTGGGGAAAAATGGTTAGAGATGTGAATGGGTTGGCGGTGTACACGGGGCTTCTGTTTAGGGCTACGCTTCCTCCTCACAGTCACCCAGTCGGCCTGCTTTCCCGGCTGCTCGGGATCTGCCAGGGGGTAACTAACGGCGGCTAAGCTACCTTGGTCCGCACCGACTACAGGGGCCTGGCTAGCTGTAGAATTTTCCACGGTGCGGAGCCGAGTCTCCAATTCGCCCAGCCTGGCCTCCAAAGCTACGAATAAGCTACACTTATTACAAGTACCGTTACTGCTAAAGGAGGCCGAGGAATAACTAAACATTTCACACCAGAGCAGAAAAGTGCGGGAGAGACAGGAGAAGCCGCCATGCTAAATCGGCTAAGAGCTAGTAGCTACGCTAAGCTAGCGGATTCCTAAAAACACGCAAAGTGAATAATGTGTAAATAATTTAGAGGTGATTCAGCAGAAGGAGTGCTTTAGTTAAGGCACGTAAAGATTACACTGGGAAACAAATCGTAATCTAGATAACTAGATCAATCTAACTGCGCAGATTAAACAGCTAACAGATACAGCAAAACACCGCTGTGCTCCGGAACAGGAAGTGATACAATACCACAGTGAGAGTCAACCACCAGTAGGTTAAGAACATTTAAGAAAATTGTGAATTATTTGTGTACTAAAAGTAGGCTTTACAGGTTTTCTATGCCAGCGGGTCAAAGAGCTTTTTCTTATTGTGCACCCGCTCTGTAGAACGGTCTTCATGCGACCGTGAGGCAGTCAGTCTGTCAAGGATTTTATATAGTTCATGCTTATATTATCATTTATTTCCTTTTATGACTACGTGTACTTTTCCTCTTTGTAAGAAGAGGAGGTTTTAAAAAGAAAGACTTGTTGTCTGCATTCTTCATGATTGAGCAAACTATTTTTCATTTTGCGTAAGTGCCTTATCCTGTTTTTGACGAGTCACAAGGCTCATGTCGCAGGAATGGAAGGTTTCAGCCGCTACCTTGCCTTGCTATCTCCCTCATGCAGACATGACTCGTGTAACTTCTCCCTGACTGTCCTTGTTTGTTTTTTTTCTCATGTTGGTGAACTAAATAAAAAGCCGAGCCAGAGGATGGGATTTTAGGAGAGCTTTGGAGCTGAGCACTTACAAGCTGCTACTGCCCGCTCTCCTCCTCTGCGCAGAGCATAAAATATACAACCCCTGGCAAAAATTATAGAATCACCGGCCTCGGAGGATGTTCATTCAGTTGTTTAATTTTGTAGAAAAAAAGCAGATCAGACATGACACAAAACTAAAGTCATTTCAAATGGTAACTTTCTGGCTTTAAGAAACACTATAAGAAATCAGGAAAAAAAATTGTGGCAGTCAGTAACGGTTACTTTTTTAGACCAAGCAGAGGGAAAAAAATATGGAATCACTCAATTCTGAGGAAAAAATTATGGAATCATGAAAACAAAAGAATGCTCCAATACATCACTAGTATTTTGTTGCACCACCTCTGGCTTTTATAACAGCTTGCAGTCTCTGAGGCATGGACTTAATGAGTGACAAACAGTACTCTTCATCAATCTGGCTCCAACTTTCTCTGATTGCTGTTGCCAGATCAGCTTTGCAGGTTGGAGCCTTGTCATGGACCATTTTCTCCAACTTCCACCAAAGATTTTCAATTGGATTAAGATCCGGACTATTTGCAGGCCATGAACTCAGCCACATGGGGTGTGCAGCCAGTACATTCTGAGTGCCGGTCCCAAGCCCGGATAAATGAGGGTTGCGTCAGGAAGGGCATCCGGCGTAAAACAAGCCAACCCAACTATGCAGACTCAGAATCGAATTCCCATACCGGATCGGTCGCGGCCCGGGTTAACAACGTCCGCCACCGGTGCTATTGCCCAACAGGGTGCCGGTGGAAATTGGGCTACTGCTGGGCGAAGACAACGACGAAGAGGAGGAAAATGTTGCCACGAACAGCGGGAGAAGAAGAAAACTGGAAGGGTGGAAATGAGAGTGGGGACTTTGAATGTTGGTAGTATGACTGGTAAAGGGAGAGAGCTGGCAGATATGATGGAGAGGAGAAAGGTAGACATATTGTGTGTGCAAGAGACCAAGTGGAAGGGAAGTAAGAGCAGGAGCATCGGCGGTGGGTACAAGTTGTTGTACCATGGTGAGGACAGAAAGAGAAATGGTGTTGGGGTCATTTTAAAGGAAGAGTATGTTAAAAGTGTGTTGGAGGTTAAGCGAGTGTCTGACAGGGTGATGAGTGTGAAGTTGGCAATTGAAGGGGTGATGATGAATATCATCAGTGCATATGCCCCACAGGTAGGTTGTGAGATAAAGGAGAAAGAAGATTTCTGGAGTGTGTTAGATGAGTTGGTGGAGAGTGTGCCCAAGCATGAAAGAGTGGTGATAGGAGCAGACTTCAGTGGGCATGTTGGTGAAGGGAACAGAGGTGATGAGGAAGTAATGGGTAGATATGGTATCAAGGATAGGAATGGGGAAGGACAGATGGTAGTTGATTTTGCAAAAAGGATGGAAATGGCTGTGGTGAATACCTACTTTAAGAAAAGGGAGGAGCACAGGGTAACATATAAAAGTGGAGGAAGGTGCACACAGGTGAACTACATTCTTTATAGGAGATGCAAGCTAAAAGAAATCACAGACTGTAAGGTAGCAGGAGAGAGTGTCACTAGACAGCATAGGATGGTTGTTTGTAGGATGACTTTAGAGGTAAAGAAGAAGAAGAGAGTGAGAGCTCAACAAAGGATCAGGTGGTGGAAGCTGAAGGAGGAAGACTGGTGTGTGAAATTTAGCGAGCAGGTGAGAGAAGCACTAGTTGGAGGTGAAGCAATTTTGGACAATTGGAAGAGTACTGCAGATGTGGTGAGGGAGACAGCTAGGGCAGTACTGGGTATGACATCTGGACAGTGGAAGGAAGACAAGGAGACTTGGTGGTGGAATGAAGAGGTCCAGGAAAGCATAAGGAGAAAGAGGTTGGCGAAAAAGTTTTGGGATAGTCGGAGAGATGAAGAAAGTAGACAGGAGTACAAGGAGATGCGGCGTAAGGCGAGAAGAGAAGTGCCAAAAGCAAAGGAAAAGGCATATTGCGAGCTGTACAAGAAGTTGAATAGTAAGGAAGGAGAAAAGGACTTGTACCGATTGGACAGACAAAGGGACAGTGCTGGAAAGGATGTGCAGCAGGTTAGGGTGGTAAAAGATGCACATCGTAATCAATCAATCAATCAATTTTATTTATATAGCGCCAAATCACAACAAACAGTTGCCCCAAGGCGCTTTATATTGTAAGGCAAGGCCATACAATAATTACGTAAAAACCCCAACGGTCAAAACGACGGTAATTTGCTGACAAGTGAGGAGTGTGTGCTGAGAAGGTGGAAGGAATATTTCGAAGGGTTGATGAATAAAGAAAATGAGCGAGAAAAGGCTGGATGATGTGGTGAGAGTAAATCAGGAAGTAAAAGAGATTAGCAAGGAAGAAGTGAGGGCTGCTATGAAGAGGATGAAGAGTGGAAAGGCAGTTGGTCCAGATGATATTCCAATGGAGGCATGGAAATGTCTAGGAGAGATGGCAGTAGAGTTTCTAACCAGATTGTTTAATAAAATCTTGGAAAGTGAGAGGATGCCTGAGGAGTGGAGACGAAGTGTGCTGGTTCCTATTTTCAAGAACAAGGGTGACGTGCAGAGCTGCAGTAACTACAGAGGCATAAAGCTGATCAGCCACAGCATGAAGTTATGGGAAAGAGTAGTAGAAGCTAGGCTTAGAAAACAGGTGAAGATCTGTGAGCAGCAATATGGTTTCATGCTGAGAAAGAGCACTACAGATGCAATGTTTGCTCTGAGAATACTGTTGGAAAAGTACAGAGAAGGACAAAGTGTTACATTGTGTGTTTGTGGACTTAGAAAAAGCTTATGATAGGGTGCCAAGAGAAGAGTTGTGGCATTGTATGAGAAAGTCTGGAGTGGCAGAGAAGTATGTTAAGGTAGTAAAGGACATGTACAAGAATAGTGTGACAGCGGTGAGATGCGCAGTCGGAATGACACTCATTCAAGGTGGAGGTGGGATTACACCAAGGATCAGCTCTGAGTCCTTTCTTGTTTGCAGTGGTGATGGACAGGTTGACAGATGAGATCAGACAGGAGTACCCATGGACTATGATGTTTGCAGATAACATTGTGATCTGTAGTGAGAGAGAGCAAGTTGAGTCTAGTCTGGAGAAGTGGAGATATGCTTTGGAGAGAAGGGGAATGAAAGTCAGTAGAAGCAAGACTGAGTACATGTGTGTGAATGAGAGGGAGCCCAGTGGAATAGTGCAGTTACAAGGAGTAGAAGTGGTGAAAGTAGATGAGTTTAAATATTTGGGGTCAACTGTTAAAAGTAATGGAGAATGTGGTAGAGAGGTGAAGAAGAGAGTGCAGGCAGGGTGGAGAAAGGTGGCAGGAGTGATTTGTGACTGAAGAATACCAGCAAATGTGAAGGGGAAAGTTTACAAAACAGTAGTGAGACCACCTATGTTGTATGGTTTAAAGACAGTGGCACTAACAAAAAGACAAGAGGCAGAGCTGGAGGTGGCAGAGCTGAAGATGTTGAGATTGTCTTTGGGAGTGACAAGAATGGACAAGATTAGGAATGAACATATCAGAGGGACAGCTCAGGTGGGACGGCTTGGAGACAAAGTCAGAGAGGCGAGATTGAGATGGTTTGGACATGTGCAGAGGAGGGACCCAGGGTATATAGGGAGAAGGATGCTGAGGATGGAGCCACCAGGCAGGAGGAGAAGAGGGAGACCAAAGAGGAGGTTCATGGATGTGCTGAGAGAGGACATGCAGGTGGTTGGTGTGACAGAGGAAGATACAGAGGACAGGGTGAGATGGAAATGATTGATCTGCTGTGGCGACCCCTAATGGGAACAGCCGAAAGACAAAGAAGACGACTATTTGCAGGCCATGACATTGACCCTATGTGTCTTTTTGCAAAGAATGTTTTCACAGTTTTTGCTCTATGGCAAGATGCATTATCATCTTGAAAAATTATCTCATCATCCCCAAACATCCTTTCAATTGATGGGATAAGAAAAGTGTACAAAATATCAATGTAAACTTGTGCATTTATTGATGATGTAATGACAGCCATCTCTCCAGTGCCTTTACCTGACATGCAGCCCCATATCATCAATGACTGTGGAAATTTACATGTTCTCTTCAGGCAGTCATCTTTATAAATCTCATTGGAACAGCACCAAACAAAAGTTCCAGCATCATCACCTTGCCCAATGCAGATTTGAGATTCATCACTGAATATGACTTTCATCCAGTCATCCACAGTCCACAATTGCTTTTCCTTCGCCCATTGTAACCTTGTTTTTTTCTGTTTAGGTGTTAATGATGGCTTTCGTTTAGCTTTTCTGTATGTAAATCCCATTTCCTTTAGGCGGTTTCTTACAGTTCGGTCACAGACGTTGACTCCAGTTTCCTCCCATTCGTTCCTCATTTGTTTTGTTGTGCATTTTCCATTTTTGAGACATATTGCTTTAAGTTTTCTGTCTTGACGCTTTGATGTCTTCCTTGGTCTACCAGTATGTTTGCCTTTAACAACCTTCCCATGTTGTTTGTATTTGGTCCAGAGTTTAGACACAGCTGACTGTGAACAACCAACATCTTTTGCAACATTGCGTGATGATTTACCCTCTTTTAAGAATTTGATAATCCTCTCCTTTGTTTCAATTGACATCTCTCATGTTGGAGCCATGATTCATGTCAGTCCACTTGGTGCAACATCTCTCCAAGGTGTGATCACTCCTTTTTAGATGCAGACTAACGAGCAGATCTGATTTGATGCAGGTGTTAGTTTTGGGGATGAAAGTTTACAGGGTGATTCCATAATTTATTCCTCAGTCCATATTTTTTTCCCTCTGCTTGGTCTAAAAAAGTAACTGTTACTGACTGCCACAATTTTTTTTTTCTTGATTTCTTATAGTGTTTCTTAAAGCCAGAAAGTTGCCATTTGAAATGACTTTAGTTTTGTGTCATGTCTGTGATCTGCTTTTTTTCTACAAAATTAAACAACTGAATGAACATCCTTTGAGGCCGGTGATTCCATAATTTTTGGCAGGGGTTGTATGAAATTGGTCACTGCATCCATAAACTTTGGACATAATAAACTCTACATGGTGAATCCTTTTGAACAATTTCATCCCAAGTGCAAAACTGGTGCAGATGATGGTCATAATTACTGCGTATATCAAGTTTGTTCAAGATTGACAAAACATGGATCAAGGAGCTTCAAAATGTGCCCTAATTTGCTTTTCGGGATGGAATGGTGTTCTGTGGAATAGGGGTTTTATCCTGTCGTGAGTAGAGTTGGGTATCGAGAATATGTTCTTTTCGGGTGTCATTAAGAAATGATTCAATCCATCGACATCAGTAGGCTTTTTGCTTAAAATGATTCCCTTATGAGTTCTTCAGAGCGGCCGTTGTTTTTGAGGGCATTTGTCTTGAAAATGATCATTCCTCTATGTTGATTACAGACCCTGTAGCAGCTCTGTAATCAACTGTTTCTACAGCGCGACTCCAGTTTGAAACGTGAACCAATGAGGCAGTGCTTCGAACCGCTGGCTTGTTGGTTCTTTGATTCGCTGCTCTTCAGAAGCGGCAAGTCCGCTTCTTAACCCCTCTCAAAGCCTTTAGAATGTCAATTGTGAGTCACTTTTGTGTTGATTATAGTCACTAACTGGGAATCTTGTCTTGTTGCAGTCAAGAAACGAGAATCATCCTCCGTTCCGTTGGCACAGCTCCAAATGCTGCGTGGCTCTCTGCCGAGACAAAGTCCGTTCGAAATTAATAACTTCAAAACAAATTGCTGCTTTACCTCTTTCCAAATGCTGTAATACAGACAATAAACTACAATAGACTAAAATGTTTTTCCTCCCAAAATGTGACATCTTGCATTCTTCGTGAATTTCATCGTGACATGCAGCACAGCCAGCTGCAAGAGCTCAGCTCAGATGTATGGAAAGACATTCATGCCAATAATGTCTGTAAGGAAATGCTTTTGACAAAATCTACAGATTTTATTTCTATTTATGTCCAGAGATCAAAGATGCACCATGTAGAGTTTATTTATGTCCAGAGTTTAAGGATCCAGTGACCAGTTTGATATTTATTTACTTTAAGACTCAATAAAATGTTATTGACATAGAAAACCTGTAAAGCCTACTTTTAGTACACAGAAAATTCAAAAGAGGAATCGATAAGGAATTGGATAAATAGGCGGAATCGATAATGATATTGATAAAATCTTATCAATAACCAACCCTAATCATGAAATGGAAGCAAACCTCTGGTGTTCTGTCTAGCCAACATCAAGTGGGTTACCCCATTCACAATTGATTCAAAACTTTGAAAAAATTTTGTTTTTATTTATCTTTTTAAAATAACATTGTCTCCGTTTTGCTTGAGTTTGTCCTCACTGCCGTAAATGTAGTTGCTGTCATGCATCCTTCCCTTCTTCCATGTAACACTTCGTGCCACATTACAAAGTTAGATCATCAGCATAGAACAGTAACAAATTCAACCTGCTCTGTAATCCTGTTACGATAATTAATATATTGACTTGATGAACACAGTTGTTTTGGTGTCCTCTGTTTGCTTGTTTGTTTCCCATCAGTCATCAAAATTTTAGCGAGTCCCGCCACTTCTGTCCCCCCGTCTCCTGCTTTCTGCAGGAGGCGGGGTCAGCTTGCTCTGTGCGGGAGGCAGTGCTCAGACGTCAACAGTGAAAGCAGCCGGTCAAAGCGATAGATGAATAGATGATTGATCCTGAAGTAAAAACAAAATCATAGTGAAAGGAGTTAAGGCACTGGAGATCATGCTCGAGACATTTCCAGCTCACTTCTCCTGCTCCTGCCTGAAGTGGCTGCATTATACAGCCTGATGGCACGAAGGACGAAAGAATTCTTCAGTCTCAGTGGTGCACCTCAGTGAGAGGAATCTGGAGCTCACGGAGCTTCTCTGATGGGAGAAGACTGAGTTCAGGGGGTGGCTCTGATTGGGCAGGATCGCCCTGATCTTGGAGAGCGTTCTGTTCTCCACAACCTTCTCCACAGAGCCCAGACACAGCCCAACCACTGAGCCCACCGTCTTTAATTCAGCCTCAGAATGTCCTCTTTCTTAGCACTGCCCCCCCCAACACACAACACCATTAAAAAGGGACACTGGACACAATGGACAGATAAAACATGTACAAAAGCTTTGAACAGACCCTAAAAGAGATTGCATCACTCATCCAAAAAGTTGGGAAGTCAGACGACATCCCGGATAAAACACAGCGTCCAGTTTGGATCTGAACGGCACATTCCACTGTTACAGGAGTTTTTGTCATGGAAAGAGGAGTGGAGGCTTCGCGCGTCGCGGTGGTCCCGCATGGCGCAAAGCAACGCCGTGATGAAGCCTCACGGGACATGTTCTGGCATGTCCAGGCACATCCACAATTTCTCGGATAATCACTCGATGGAAAAACCACTGACAGCTGTCTGAACGCCATCTCAAAGCCGTCCTGTGAGACCAAAACGGAGGTGGTTTTGTCTTGCTCCAGTAGCGAATCCATCGTGACGCGCGAAGCCTCCGCTCGGCTTTCCATGACAAAATCCCTTGTTAAAAGTGAAATCTGCCGGAAAATGGTTGATGCCCAGCTCTTGTGATAACCAGAGAAATGGCACACGATGGTCACGGATCCAGACAGCCATCCGTTTAGAAATGAAATGGTCACTCAGCCTGTCGATGGCGGCTTCGGAGCGCGGCGTGCCCCACAGCCGCTGGGGGCCATCCTTAAAGCGACAGTAACACTCCTTATTCTCTACCAAGCCCGTAACATTTTCACCGAAAGCCGGATAAATTTTTCTAATGGTTTCCAGCTGCCAGTCTGTAACAGTTTCTGAAAAAATTCTGATGGGAAAAAAAGCCCAAATCATTCCGCCATTTCCTGGCAATGAAACGACGACGAGGGGCTGGACCACTCCTCACTCAAAGCCTGCTCACAGGCGAATGACGCAACCGACAGGTGTGGGAAAAAAACATGCATGCGCACGAGGGTTCAAGTTTGTCTGACGCAATCACACGTGATTCAAATCCATATGGTTTTTGAAAAAATGTCGGATACTTTTCTAATAGACCTCGTACATGCACATCTGACTTTATATATAAAATTAAACCCATCATTGGCATCAAAGAAGGAATTGATTGAGATTAAAGGCATGTTTTAAACTTGTTCAATGAGCTTTGGTCTTGACTAAGCAATACTTTTATTTTGTTAACATTAGGAGCTAATGTTTGCTACGTATTTGGACATTGCGGACAGAACACAAGGGAATATGGAAGGAAGTGTGAGTTTTAATGTGGGAGGTCCATAAATATTCTGACATTCCCTGTCCATCCCCGTCTTCAGAATGTATTGGTTGTTGCACTTATAGTTCCTAAGCATCGGGCCAGTCATCATTTAGACAGGTGGATGTCGTGGCTCGTCTTTAGTCTTCTCGGGATGTCGTCTTTTAGATAACACAAACTAATTGCAAGTGATATGCTAGAAAAGGACACAACACTTTAGAATAATTCAGCCTTAAGCAAGATAAAATGCACAGAGTTTTTAAGTTTATTTAAGCCTTCGACACAGAGCTTAGACAAACTGAGTCCTCTAGAGAGACTGAATATGACAACCGCGCTCATCTATTTATTGGAGACCCGCGGGCATCGCTCCTCCTTCAACTTTTTTATTTATTTCATTCCCAAGACATGGTTTTCTATTGGAAGCGTCCTCTAGTGAACCCTAAGCAGGTGTTAGGCCATTATTTCAATGTGACAAACGCTCCCATTAAAACGTGAAGGATTTACAACTGATTTTTTAAAAAGACCTTCAGCCACAGGTGCAGCTGGCCTGAGGCCCCCCGCACGTGGCCTCAGCCACAGGTGCAGCTGGCCCGAGGCCCCTCGCACGTGGCCTGCGGGAAAGCACCTAAAAGGCCTTGGAAAGCCCCTGACAGACTCAATGACTAATAGAGCCCTTTTTTTGGGTTGAACACCTGCTAGCTCAACCAGAGGACATACAGTTCGGATCAGGACACTTGATAGTTCATCACAGTTCAAATATGGACCTAAAAATTCTTCTACATGGACATGCTTTCACACACACACACACACACACACACACACACACACACACACACACACACACACACACACACACACACACTACTGACATTTATATCACTTATATATACAAGATATAACTTTTTTTTAATCTTTCTGTAAAAAAGGTACTTCTTTGCCATAATCCTGTTTTGTAGACCTTATGATAAATTGGATTGAATAACTGAACTAATAATCTGTCTTCTCAGACAAGCCTGATCTCAACATCAAGAACAAGGACTCCAACTTGCCAGACAAGATGTCAAGAGGTAACAAACACAAACATCACAAAGTTGATATTGCATTAAATGGTGATGATAATGATGAAACTTGAGAATTTAAATACCTCAGGGTGCCACCTGCTTCCAAACAGCAAAACATTAAAAATAGTCTCAGCCACAGCAACGGTTTCTTGCATGCTTGTGTTTGCGTGCACGAACCAGTGCGAGAGTACGTTGAAGTTGTGCACACAGCAGTGGAGGAAAAAATTTAATTAAAAACCACCACAATTTATAATACTTAATTCCTGTTACAAAGAGCGGATTTAGCCTCCGCCTAGACGTAAACCAGAAAGTAATAAAATGACGTGGATTACTGTTCTCCCTTTCATGTTATACATGAATTACCTGATCTGCTCCTGTCATGAAGAGCCAGCTGGCTCCCGTCTCACAAAGAGTCAGCTCTTGTGTCATGAAGAGCTGGGCTCTCACATCGTGAACACATCAGCAGTGATCCGCTGCAAATGTGATATGTGTTTTAATTATTACAATGTGGGGACATCCTGCAGTGACACATGCCTCGGGGGCATCCTATGGGGTGATTTCCTGCATGGCATGATATTTAGCAGCTTTGCGGTACGCTGACATGCCATTCAGCTGAAGCTGATGTTATAATTGATTTCCACACGAGGACAGCATGCTGACGTCCGCGTTTCACTCTGTAGTTATGCGACTTCATATCCTACAAGCCAGTACAGGTGTTCCCGAGCTATGACTTGCAAGCACAGATATCTGAACTGTTGCACATCGCAGGGACATGCCCACCTCTGTCAGCAGACCTCATCAGGTCACAGGACAAAAAGGTTCACTCTGTTGCTTTGTTCTGTGATTTTAATTGTATGTACGTATGTATTATGTGTTTTGCATCTGTCTGATGTGTGTTGTAATGTAACACCTTGCATGCATGGTCGCGTCCAGCTGTCACTCTGCGGTCAGCTGACATGCTCCATATGTCTACAGCAAAGCATACGCGCAAAGCGATCACGCCTTCACCCCGTTTGTTTTATTTAATCTCCACTCTTTGTCTGCCATGTAAACTACAATTTATGCGGTGGAAGTGACATCAGCCGACCGGGCCGGCTTCACACCGTGCCGCGTGCTCGGACGCTGGCCGGTCTTCATCAGGGCATGAGCGCCTGCCCACGCATGTCCACTGCGTGTTCTCCAGCTGAGCTGTAGTCCACAGCAGTCAGCTGGTCAAATGTGGTTGCCTACTGTCTATCGTACCAGTAGCGCAAATAGCCCCGCCTTTTCTAAGTGTCCAGCGAGCAGTGTTAGATGCTTGTGTGTGGCACCTGGAATTTGCCTGACACCTGCCAAGAGGGGGATCGAATGAGCACGCACAGGGCATTCGCTGTCTTTCGGTCACGTGTGCGCGAATGGCTGTGGCGACAGGTGTACGAGGCCTTTAAGGCGGCTCCGATTTTTCATGAATGGCATGCAGTTCCTGCTTCGTGCGCTACTTGGCTTCAATCGTGTTATGTGTGAAGGGGCCCTACAAGTTGCAACTAACCTTTGTCACCACTTGCTGTTTTTACCCCGTAATGCCATAATATTCAGTCATAGTCTAAACTGTAACTTTTTCAAATCTTTATGATCAGACAAATGAGATGGTATACTAGGGCTGAAACGATTCATCGAGTAATTCGAATAATTTGATTACAAAAAATGTTCGAGGTAAATTCTTTGCCTCGAGGCTTCGTTTAAAGCTGTAGTACATACGCCAGGCCTGTATGTGGCGCTGTAACGCTCCCACAAAAAACACAGAAGAAGACCATAGCGGTAATCAATGTAGCAGGCGATGCTACAAGTTTACAAAGCCACACGCTGAGTAAAATAAAGCCTTTTAAGAGAAAGAGTCCGTGCGGATCGTCTGAAATGGACTTATTGCGCATTTAAAGTGAAGCAGTGTGTTTGTATATATTAAAAAAAAAAAGACGTCCGCAAGTGAAAAGACGCGCACTTTAAATGAGTCATGTTTAATGATTTAAAAAAAAAGGTTTAATTCAGATTTGGTAAGAGTTTTTATCGACAGGCAGCTTTTGTGGAAACGCTGCAATCCACAGCCGTTTTTCAAAGGCTGTTATTTGCCAAGTATCCACAGAAAACAAAGAATTTAACTTTGGTTTGAGCTGCTCTGTATGGCATGTATAAATATACACTAAACAATGAATAAATGACAGTAATAAAAAGTGCAAATGAAATATGCAATAAGAAGGAAAAAAAGAATGCACTGTCTGCTGACTGAAGATTTCACAGACTACCTGGGGTTATGGTTTTGCAAAGCTCTAAAACTCTTAATATGAAAAAATAAATAATAACCCGGCAATACAGAGAGAGGGAACATCCTAAACTTAAAAATCTGCATGATGGCACAGCAACATTGTGCTTAGGGAGAGCCCTGCCACTACTGATACTGTTTAAAAACACAAAGATACTTTTTATCCTATTGCTTGATTAATCTATAGAATATTCAATTCCACAAATACTCGATAGCTGCAGCCCTATGGTATACTAATCAATATGGTTGGGGCATTTGCAGATTTTGACCCCTGTGTAATTCATTGGCCCCTAGCTGGCTATATCTTCCACCATGGAATGGCCGTCATATATTTTTGTGTAGGCCATGGTACACTCAGGCTTTATTCTAAGTTTTGTTTAGTCCTCTTAAGTGGTACTGATTAGGTCTAATTGATGACTGACTCGTGGGCTATCTGGAGCTTATCATTTTGACAGAAGAAAGGTATCCAGGCATTTCCATACAGCATGAACTGGAGGTAACCCCTGATTCACACAAATGGTGCAGGCCTAGTTCTTTGACCAGTCTTGATTTACAGCATGTGGATTTAAGGAGTTGGAGCAGGAATGTATTCACACATCCTTGAAACCGGCAACCCCACATTACAACCTGACAGTCCTGCATTGGCTTGACAAAAAAAAGAAAAACTCCTTGGCGGTATCCAGCCTTTCTTGCTACAGTGATGATAGGTCACCTTTGTCTTATGTTAACTTTTTTTATTCCGAAGTATCTAGTATGTGACATGCTGAAAAACTGGAAGAAATCAAGTGAACACAAATACTTTTCTCAGTGATCCAAATATGATGTAAATAACATTTTTAACACCTTCGCACTAAAAAAAAAAGTGGTGGTCAAGAGGCATAAATGTGTTTTTGTGTCACTGTCCTACTGACCTCGCTGTAAGACTGACCACAGTTGTAAGATATTACTCATCCCAGATGCAGAGAGGTCAACATCCTAGGGTCACATAATGCAGACATTCCGGCGTCGTCATGTAAATATTTTTTCTGAATTCCAAATCTTAACAACATACCGGAGCATTAGGTCGTAGTGAAGCATAATCTAAGGAAGTGAGTAAAGCTAGTGAGTATAAAATGACAGTCATGCATCAGATGGGAAATTTTCTTACACTGTTAACAACACTGGACAAATCATTTTGAATGCGGACTGTTTAACATTCTCTCTTGCCTATGATTTAAATAAATGCTGTTTGAACTTTCATTCAGCTTGGTGTCACCTCTAGTTTTTCTGAGATTAATAAATTATCGGTTGGACATAGTTCTGATGTGTGTTGTGGAATTTCTGTGATGTTCAGCATAAAATGAGACCAGCGGCTGAAGTAGCAATTAGGAGTCAGACATATCAATGCAGAGATTTATTTTTGGTCTAAGTAAAAATATGCATCTGGAGAAGACACAGCATGCAGTGTATCGCCAGAGACTTCTAACGTTTCATTTAGAGACCCATTTTAATCTCGCGCCGCCACCTCTGCCATAACAAGGACGGGGATGACCCTGGGTCGGTACGTGCACTACAGACATGAGGAAAACATCAATTTTTCCTCCACAGTGTGGACACACTTAACAATTACCCCTTTTACTTAGTGGAAAAAGAAGCAGAAAAGTTGTGACTAGTTGACGTCTTGCAAGTGGATTATTTATGCTGAAGGCTTCAAAACAGAATTTGTTTTGCAGTCTGCATTTAAGTGTTTTTTTTTTTGGGTTCCACCTTTAAAATTAATTTTGTCAAATGGTTACAACAGTTAATAACATTCCATGTAAAACCTGGGTCCCACCGAATAATGAAGAATGAATAAGGAGCCACGCATGGGTGTGTCAGCGATTATTTGAAGAATGACCCACGTTTTCATCTATCACGTATCCGCTATGAAGGTGCCTCTCTGTACCCCACATGTGCCACGTAGCAGCCTCTAGTGAGCCACGACCAACCTGTCATTGGAGCCTCGAATGGCTCGCATCAGCCATACTAAGCCACGTAGTGCCATGATAACGCCATGTTGGTGCACGTTTAGACATGATGGGTTTGGTCCAAACCTCCAGCCCTCCCACACCTGGTCGAACCACGGGTTCCCTGCCTCTGTGCTCCTCACTGGCTTTATTTCTTCTGAGGCTTTAAACACACACACCATGATCCTACTATAAACTTTATGTTCGTCCATTTATTTCTGCAAAATCGCTCTTGTCCATTCCTGGACAGCCACCTCTGTGCGCCGTCTCACTGGCTTAAATTCCATCCGTGGCTTGCTGGCTTTATTTTTTTCCCTGGCTTTAAACAGTCATTTTTACACCGTTATCACTTTTAACTTTGTGTTTGTCCGTTTATTTCTGCAAAATTGCTCTTTTGTGTGCCGTGCCGTTCTGCATACAGAATGAGGTGGCCGCTTAAATTATATACACCTGTTGATCACTTTCTCTCTCTCTGTGTGTGTGTGTGTGTGTGTGTCTGTGTGTGTGTATATGTATATTTTGCAAGTTCTCCCACTTAGAAATCATGGAGGGGTTTGAAATTTTCATCTTAGGTGCATGTCTACTGTGAGAGACATAATGTAAAAAAAATCTGGAAATCACAATGTATGATTTTTTTTTTTTATTATTATTTATTTGTATGTTACTGCTGCAAATAAGTATTTGAACACCTACCAACCAGCAAGAATTCTGGCTCACACAGACCTGTTATTTTTTTCTTTTAGAAGCCCTCTTATTCTGCACTCTTTACCTGTATTAATTGCACCTGTTTGAACTTGTTACCTGTATAAAATACACCTGTTCACACACTCAATCAATAACACTCCAACCTGTCCACTATAGCCAAGACCAAAGAGCTGTCTAAGGACACCAGGGACAAAACTGTAGACCTGCACAAGGCTGGGATGGACTACAGGACAACAGGCAAGCAGCTTGGTAGAAGACAACTGTTATGATTATTTATTAGAAAGTGGAAGAAACACAAGATGACTGTCAATCTCCCTCGGTCTGGGATTCCATGCAAGATCTCACTTTGTGGGGTAAGGATGATTGTGAGAAAGCTCAGAACTACACAGGAGGACCTGGTCAGTGACCTGAAGAGAGCTGGGACCACAGTCACAAAGATTACATTAGTAACACATGATGCTGTCATGGTTTAAAAGGTCTCCCTGCTCAAGCCAGCACATGTCCAGGCCCGTTTGAAGTTCACCAGTGACCATCTGGATGATCCAGAGGAGGCATGGGAGAAGGTCATGTCATCAGATGAGACCAGCATAGAACTTTTTGGAATCAACTAAACTTATCATGTTTAGAGGATGAGAACAACCCCAAGAAAACCATCCCAACCGTGAAGCATGGGGGTGGAAACATCATACTCTGCGGGTGCTCTTCTGCAAAGGGGACAGGACGACTGCACTGTATTGAAGGGAGGATGGATGGGGTCATGTATTGCGAGAAAACAACCTCCTTCCCTCAGTAAGAGCATTGAAGATGGGTCATGGCTGGGTCTTCCAGCATGACAATGACCCCAGACACACAGCCAGGGCAACTAAGGAGGGGCTCCGTAAGAAGCATTTCAAGGTCCTGGAGTGGCCGAGCCAGTCTCCAGACCTGAACTCAATAGAAAATCTTTGGAGGGAGCTGAAACTCCAAACCTGCAAGATCTAGAGAAGATCTGTATGGAGGAGTGGACCTTTGCAGCGTGATGAGTCACTGCGTCAGTGCGTGCACACAGCAGAGCTCATGTGATCCATTAACAAGATATTAAATCAACTATTGACAAACGTTTACAGCTAGGAACTGTTTTATCAAGCTATGAAAACATTAAAAATAGTTACCTTAAGCTGTTCAAAATACATTCTATATGGAGCAGGAAATAGAGGAAAAAAGCATCCAGATAAAACTCTGTGATTCCAGAAGTGATTAGAGGTGTTTTCAGCATCCAAGGTTTGGCAGAAAATGATTAACCCGCTACAAAATAATTATTTTATATATAGTGTCCAGTGCACAGAGCAGGTGGAATTGTGTGCGCAAGAGGGCAGCTGCTCCAAAAATAGCCTCTCAGGTCCTGCGTAGCTGCCAGGTGCACAGATAATGGGCTTTTAGCAGACTCGTAAGCACCATGCAAATGCCTCTAAGCCATTGCAGTAACTTGTACACAAACTGCGCCACGCTGTTGTTGCTAAATTTTGAACATCTTGAAATTAGCGCCACGTTCAGAGAGGAGCCTCGTTAACTGAAGATAATGCCTCTCAGAGGCACGAAACTCCCACGATAGTTGAAGAAACCCTCTCGTAGCAAAGAAAACATGCTGCGTGGCTCCTCCATTATTCGGTGGGACCCAGGCTTAAAGCCATGTGACATAGGGATACATAGCTTACAATTGTTGTAAAAATTAGAGATCACTGAAATGAGTTGAGTTGAAATGTACACTAATGATATTACTGTTGGTAATTGAGGATTGGATACAGTTTTTGGTAACTTATGAATAAATTTTACAGGTAAATGGGCTCCAAACCCAGAGAAGAAATGGACCCCTCAACCTCAGGCGATGGACCCAAACATTTCCAGTGTTTTCCATGAATTTCAGAAGAAATACATGAAGAAACAGCCGCCTATGGAATAGAAGGAGAAGCAAGTTGCAGTTGGCAACAGTTTTTAGACATACTGTCTTTTTTCCTTTTGGAAGTTATATATCACTAAACCATTTTAGTTTACTTAAAATATGAATTTCCATAATAGCTGCTGACAAATGTTACAAATGTACATTTTTGTTTTCTTTCTGCTACAAATGCCAAGAAAAACTGTATGTGTTTTACAGATATTTGCTATATTGGGGGTGGGGAAGGCGAGGGCGGGGGGTTAACTTCAGGCTTCTTTTTCATTGCAGATGGACACGTTTACGCATTATATTATTTTGGACTTTCATACTTCAAATTTAAGCTGTTTAGTCCATGCAAGCTTCACACAGTATGAGACCACATCATAACTTTTCCAAGGATGGGTCACTTATCCAAATCCAAGACTTTTTAACTTCCCACAGCAAACTGCTAAGAGAAAAGGTGCCTTGACACTTGAATGAATTTGATCCACGCACTGGTACGCAATCTGCCATGCCAGAGAGTTAACTCGTTGTAAACTGTGTGCGGCTTTGTGCAAGTGCACAAAGACAATTTGGAAATGTTCAAAATCTCTCGCACGCCTTAATTTGTGAACTATATGTGAACATTGTGCAAACAATGTGAATTATCAACATAATTTTACAGATACTCATAAGAAGGAATGAAAATGCAGCTGTTTCACCAAGGCATTACAATATAAATATTACAAATAATTACCTTTGAGATGATTCCAAATGCATTCTCCACATCATGAAGTACAGGAGAACAGCTGCAGCTGTGTTAAATTCCTCTTTGATTCCTGAGCAATTAGAGGTGGTTTCATCAGCCAAACTCTTGCAAATGATTAATCCGCTACAAACATTATTTTTATATAAAGCAGCGTCCAGCAGCACAAAGCGCTGCATCCAGCGGAACTCAGCGGGTTGCATTGGCACGAGGAATTGCGCAGCAGTGCTGGGGTTAAATGCGTGCAAGTGCCAAGGTGCCTAAAGTAATTTCTATAGAGCACCTGAAGTTTATTTTGGGAGCATTTGATCGATTATCAGTCTTTCTTATGTTGTGCTAGACTCAAGAGAAAGTGTTGACCCATCTGACAAATTTGTATTTATGTACAGTTGTTGGACCTGATGATCTTGGAATCTACAGTTGTTCAGAAAGGTTTGGAAGGTCTCCAAGAGACCTTCCAAACGTCTTTCAATCTACAGTTCTCCTTCTTAGACCTCGCTGAGTCTCTTGGACTTTCCCATTATTCCAAGTATTGCTCACTTCAAATGAGTGGTGTCAAACACGTCATTTTTATGCTGGCAACGAGATACAAGTTGTAGCCAATGATGATCGCTAACAAGGAGTTGATAGGCCTTGGCTCACGTTGAAGGGCTATGTATAATTTTGAGCCTGTGTGGATTAGACAAGATTCTAAATTAATTCAAACTTGCCAAAATCATTAATGATGTGTGCTGTTCAGTCATTCCACCCTGGTAAAAGAACAGTTCAGGCATCATTTAAAAGTCCAAAATTACCATGACATTCATACCCATGATGAGTTTATGTAAACGCCTGACCACATCTGTATCAGGTTGTGCAGCTTTCACTTGTTTACATTCTCAGGTCCTTTAGTTTGTATGCAGTTGATGAAATTAGACCAACGTAATTTATGCAGACTCAAACATGGATGTAAGAGGGAAGCAGTCTGTGTACAGTTTATTGTATTTCATTTTATATTTCAATGCAGTATTTACATTTTTGAACACCTTTTTGTATTTGCAACAGAAATTGTAATTTTTTTCTCTTGTCAGATTTTTTTACTCTTGAAAAATAAATTTTACTTTTGTACACAAATAACTGGTGCTTAAATGTGTCATTTTGCTCTCTGGTTTTTAATTCTTGTAACATCTCACAGGTCTGTCTGTGCATGTAGACATTCCCCAGCCATCGGCAGAATGTAGGCCTCAAATGACTCACTTTAGACTTTGGTAACATACAGTAGTGTTCAGAATAATAGTAGTGCTATGTGACTAAAAAGATTAATCCAGGTTTTGAGTATATTTCTTATTGTTAAGGTACCAGTAGATTCAGTAGATTCTCACAAATCCAACAAGACCAAGCATTCATGATATGCACACTCATAAGGCTATGAAATTGGGCTATTAGTAAAAAAAAAAAAAAAGTAGAAAAGGGGGAGTTCACAATAATAATAGCATCTGCTGTTGACACTACAAACTCAAAACTATTGTTCAAACTGCTTTTTTAGCAGTCCTGTGAATCACTAAACTAGTACTTAATTGTATAACCACAGTTTTTCATTTCTTCACATCTGCGAGGCATTAATTTTGTTGGTTTGGAACCAAGATATGCTGGTTTACTAGTGTGCTTGGGGTCATTGTTGAAACACCCATTTCAAGGGCATGTCCTCTTCAGCATAAGGCAACATGACCTCTTCAAGTATTTTGACATATCCAAACTGATCCATGATATATGGTATGCGATATATAGGCCCAACACCATAGTAGGAGAAACATGCCCATATCATGATTCTTGCACCACCATGCTTCACTGTCTTCACTGTGAACTGTGGCTTGAATTCAGTTTGGGGGTCATCTCACAAACTGTCTGCGGCCCTTGGATCCAAAAAGAACAATTTTACTCTCATCCACAAAATATTCCATTTCGTTTTAGGCCAGTTGATGTGTTCTTTGGCAAATTGTAACCTCTTCTGCACGTCTTTTATTTAACAGAGGGACTTTGTGGGGGATTCTTGCAAATAAATTAGCTTCACACAGGCGTCGCCTAACTGTCACAGCACTTCCAGGTAACTCCAGACTGTCTTTGATCAGTCTGGAGCTGATCATTGGGTGAGCCTTTGCCATTCTGGTTATTATTCTATCCATTTTGATGGTTGTTTTCTGTTTTCTTCCACGCGTCTCTGTTTTTTTTTTTTTTTTTGTCCATTTTAAACCATTGGAGATCATTGTAGATGAACAGCCTATAATCTTTTGCACCTGCGTATAGGTTTTCCCCTCTCCAATCAACTTTTTAATCAAACTACGCTGTTCTTCTGAACAATGTCTTGAACGTCCCATTTTCCTCAGGCTTTCAAAGAGAAAAGCATGTTCAACAGGTGCTGGCTTCATCCTTAAATAGGGGACACCTGATTCACACCCGTTTGTTTCACAAAACTGACGAACTCACTGACTGAATACCACACTACCATTATTGTGAACACCCTCTTTTCTACTTTTTTTTTAATAATAGCCCAATTTCATAGCCTTAAGAGTGTGCATATCATGAATGCTTGGTCTTGTTGGATTTGTGAGAATCTACTGAATCTACTGGTACCTTGTTTCCCATGTAACAATAAGAAATATACTCAAAACCTGGATTAATCTTTTTAGTCACATAGCACTACTATTATTCTGAACACTACAGTATGTAACAAGAGCTCAGATTGGAGCGCGTCTTTGCCCTGAGACGTGCCCGGTGAGCCAGCACTCACTCTGTGAAATGCCCACAGTCTAAGAATGAGCTGCCCCTTCACAGTTTAACTCTTCTGTGAGGTTAAATAATTGCCACTGGTGTTGTGGTGTAAATAAAACTCCAGGAGACAAAAAATATCAAGCGAGTCTGCAGTTTACTCAACCATGGGTTGTGAAAACGCTCCAGGATGAACAGAATAAAGAGGGGCTGATACCATACTCTTATACTCTACTGGGCCTATGATGAGAGACGTGCTTACACCAAACTGATATCTGCTTGCTGAAGGAAACCATGATTAGCTCTTACTTGGCGTCACTAACTGGTCGTTAATGTGAGTTTCTCTGTGAATTTTCAGACCTTTTGTCTTAGTGCTTAGCTCAGATAAGATAATTATAGTGGGCGATTTTAACATCCACACAGATGCTGAGAATGACAGCCTCAACACTGCATTTAATCTATTATTAGACTCTATTGGCTTTGCTCAAAAAGTAAATGAGTCCACCCACCACTTTAATCATATCTTAGATCTTGTTCTGACTTATGGTATGGAAATAGAAGACTTAACAGTATTCCCTGAAAACTCCCTTCTGTCTGATCATTTCTTAATAACATTTACATTTACTCTGATGGACTACCCAGCAGTGGGGAATAAGTTTCATTACACCAGAAGTCTTTCAGAAAGCGCTGTAACTAGGTTTAAGGATATGATTCCTTCTTTATGTTCTCTAATGCCATATACCAACACAGTGCAGAGTAGCTACCTAAACTCTGTAAGTGAGATAGAGTATCTCATCAATAGTTTTACATCCTCATTGAAGACAACTTTGGATGCTGTAGCTCCTCTGAAAAAGAGAGCTTTAAATCAGAAGTGCCTGACTCCGTGGTATAACTCACAAACTCGTAGCTTAAAGCAGATAACCCGTATGTTGGAGAGGAAATGGCGTCTCACTAATTTAGAAGATCTTCACTTAGCCTGGAAAAAGAGTCTGTTGCTCTATAAAAAAAGCCCTCCGTAAAGCTAGGACATCTTTCTACTCATCACTAATTGAAGAAAATAAGAACAACCCCAGGTTTCTTTTCAGCACTGTAGCCAGGCTGACAAAGAGTCAGAGCTCTATTGAGCTGAGTATTCCATTAACTTTAACTAGTAATGAGTTCATGACTTTCTTTGCTAACAAAATTTTAACTATTAGAGAAAAAATTACTCATAACCATCCCAAAGACGTATCGTTATCTTTGGCTGCTTTCAGTGATGCCGGTATTTGGTTAGACTCTTTCTCTCCGATTGTTCTGTCTGAGTTATTTTCATTAGTTACTTCATCCAAACCATCAACATGTTTATTAGACCCCATTCCTACCAGGCTGCTCAAGGAAGCCCTACCATTATTTAATGCTTCGATCTTAAATATGATCAATCTATCTTTGTTAGTTGGCTATGTACCACAGGCTTTTAAGGTGGCAGTAATTAAACCATTACTTAAAAAGCCATCACTTGACCCAGCTATCTTAGCTAATTATAGGCCAATCTCCAACCTTCCTTTTCTCTCAAAAATTCTTGAAAGGGTAGTTGTAAAACAGCTAACTGATCATCTGCAGAGGAATGGTCTATTTGAAGAGTTTCAGTCAGGTTTTAGAATTCATCATAGTACAGAAACAGCATTAGTGAAGGTTACAAATGATCTTCTTATGGCCTCGGACAGTGGACTCATCTCTGCTTGTTCTGTTAGACCTCAGTGCTGCTTTTGATACTGTTGACCATAAAATTTTATTACAGAGATTAGAGCATGCCATAGGTATTAAAGGCACTGCGCTGTGGTGGTTTGAATCATATTTGTCTAATAGATTACAATTTGTTCATGTAAATGGGGAATCTTCTTCACAGACTAAAGTTAATTATGGAGTTCCACAAGGTTCTGTGCTAGGACCAATTTTATTCACTTTATACATGTTTCCCTTAGGCAGTATTATTAGACGGTATTGCTTAAATTTTCATTGTTACGCAGATGATACCCAGCTTTATCTATCCATGAAGCCAGAGGACACACACCAATTAGCTAAACTGCAGGATTGTCTTACAGACATAAAGACATGGATGACCTCTAATTTCCTGCTTTTAAACTCAGATAAAACTGAAGTTATTGTACTTGGCCCCACAAATCTTAGAAACATGGTGTCTAACCAGATCCTTACTCTGGATGGCATTACCCTGACCTCTAGTAATACTGTGAGAAATCTTGGAGTCATTTTTGATCAGGATATGTCATTCAAAGCGCATATTAAACAAATATGTAGGACTGCTTTTTTGCATTTCCGCAATATCTCTAAAATCAGAAAGGTCTTGTCTCAGAGTGATGCTGAAAAACTAATTAATGCATTTATTTCCTGTAGGCTGGACTATTGTAATTCATTATTATCAGGTTGTCCTAAAAGTTCCCTAAAAAGCCTTCAGTTAATTCAAAATGCTGCAGCTAGAGTACTGACGGGGACTAGAAGGAGAGAACATATCTCACCCATATTGGCCTCTCTTCATTGGCTTCCTGTTAATTCTAGAATAGAATTTAAAATTCTTCTTCTTACTTATAAGGTTTTGAATAATCAGGTCCCATCTTATCTTAGGGACCTCGTAGTACCATATCACCCCAATAGAGCGCTTCGCTCTCAGACTGCAGGCTTACTTGTAGTTCCTAGGGTTTGTAAGAGTAGAATGGGAGGCAGAGCCTTCAGTTTTCAGGCTCCTCTCCTGTGGAACCAGCTCCCAATTCAGATCAGGGAGACAGACACCCTCTCTACTTTTAAGATTAGGCTTAAAACTTTCCTTTTTGCTAAAGCTTATAGTTAGGGCTGGATCAGTGTTGGGTATTTTCGCCTCCATACATTCTTAAAACTTTGATAAGACAAACAGAGTCAAGAAACACCAGTGAGACAGAAAGTCAAATTTAGCTCGCGAGGAGTGCAGACAGTCTGTACACGTAGTACCACTGAGAGCACTGAGGACTGCTGCACGCCCACTCTCTTTATTGGGAGAAGCCCTACCCACATTGTGAAACTTGTCCTAAAGGTGGGGGGAACATCGCATGACAAGTTTCCTCCCGTAATACAAAACATCTTACGGCACGTATACCAATGAAAGCAGCTGCGTGGGGAGACAGTTTTGCTTCCTTTTGTTTAGTCTTATCATTGTTGGCCAGCACATCCTGTTCTCTGTGGTTGACCCAGCCGCTAGCTGTGACCCAGCCGTTAGCTGGGTGTTGGCAGCACATCCTGTTCTTGCAGGCTTGTCTGGTTGCACTTATCAGCCGTTCTGCATCTGCTGTTCCTGTTTGCACAGCACTTGCACAGCATAAAGTCATAAAGCCAAATAACAGTGTCACAGATACCAAAAAGCAGGCCTGTACAATTAAATGAAGAAAGAGTAAGGTACAAATGTTTAACAGTGATAACGTATATACACTATACAAAATCTTTAACAATCAGGTGACCCTGAACCATCCCTTAGTTATGCTGCTATAGACGTAGACTGCTGGGGGGTTCCCATGATGCATTGTTTCTTTCTCTTTTTGCTCTGTATGCACCACTCTGCATTTAATCATTAGTGATCGATCTCTGCTCCCCTCCACAGCATGTCTTTTTCCTGGTTCTCTCCCTCAGCCCCAACCAGTCCCAGCAGAAGACTGCCCCTCCCTGAGCCTGGTTCTGCTGGAGGTTTCTTCCTGTTAAAAGGGAGTTTTTCCTTCCCACTGTAGCCAAGTGCTTGCTCACAGGGGGTCGTTTTGACCGTTGGGGTTTTACATAATTATTGTATGGCCTTGCCTTACAATATAAAGCACCTTGGGGCAACTGTTTGTTGTGATTTGGCGCTATATAAAAAAATTTATTGATTGATTGACTAACTGGCATCGTTCACTTTTGTCACACCAGGCTGTTTTTGGGAAGGAGAACAGGAGTCCATATCCCGGCACAGTAGGTGGTACATGACTCCAAACTGGGTCTGTAAGTGTTAAGGCCCCCTGACACTTGTGTAGCTGGGTAGACTACGCTACCCAGAATGGTAAATAAATGGTAAATGGACTGCATTTATATAGCGCTTTTCCATCTGCATCAGATGCTCAAAGCGCTTTACAATTATGCCTCACATTCACCCCGATGTCAGGGTGCTGCCATACAAGGCGCTCACTACACACCGGGAGCAATAGGGGATTAAGGACCTTGCCCAAGGGCCCTTAGTGATTTTCCAGTCAGGCGGGGATTTGAACCCATGATGTATTGCAGTGTGTGGCTGGAAAGGGAGTTCAGATGACGATCAGTAAAGTATACACTGTACTTACCTCAGCGTCTGTCTCATCATTATTATACATGGTGTCAGAAGTGGCAAAGGACACATATCTCCTAGATGGAGTTAGATGAAAAGCTAAGTCATTTGCGGACACGGCGAAAGAGGGATATACCTGCAAGAAACGGTGGAGTTTGGCACGCACACGAAAGCGAGGGGAACGCCAGTGAAGCTGCACAAGCTGGTGAACAGGAAACTCAGCTAAGCTACAGGGAGCTTACTAGCCGTTCCAAAACGTGAAATGACTCAACATGGCAGTTTCAGTACAAATAACACAGCCAGAATCATTCGACTTGTCAAGACCGTCTGACTGGCTGAGATGGATCCGAAGATTTGATAGATTCCACGTTGCATCTGGATTACGCGACCAAGATGAGGAATATCAGGTAAATGCTCTCCTATATGCTATGGGGAATGCAGCTGACGATATCCTCAGTATCCTGCCAATCACTACTGCAGAGAAAAAGAAATATGCCTCAGTTAAAGCAGCGATGGAAAAACATTTCATAGGCAAACACAATGTAATCTGAATGGTTCAGTCTAATACAGGGGTTAAAACTTGCACGACTGATGGATGCACGCGCATCTGCTGTGTTCCCAGCTGGATGTTGTGCTTTGTTCCACCGGCTGCCACGCAGTGTGCTGTGCAGGAGAGTGAACACATCGTTAACGGGTGTAGATTGAACGTGAGTGTGTCAGCGGCGTGTGCAATTGTGCAAAGAGAGTTTTGAAATGCTCAAAAACTCTTTCACGCATAAATGTTGTGCAACAAACGTGAAGTGAACGTTGCACTACAGTAGTGTTCAGAATAATAGTGCTATGTGACTAAAAAGATTAATCCAGGTTTTGAGTATATGTTTTATTCTTACATGGGAAACAAGGTACCAGTAGATTCAGTGGATTCTCACAAATCCAACAAGATCAAGCATTTATGATATGCACACTCTTAAGGCTATGAAATTGGGCTATTAGTAAACAAAAAAAAAAGTAGAAAAGGGTGTGTTCACAATAATAGTAGTGTGGCATTCAGTCAGTGAATTCGTTAATTTTGTGGAACAAACAGGTGTGAATCAGGTGTCCCCTATTTAAGGATGAAGCCAGCACCTGTTGAACATGCTTTTCTCTTTGAAAGCCTGAGGAAAATGGGACGTTCAAGACATTGTTCAGATTGAAGCAGCAGGACCTTCGTGGCCGGGACGACGGTGGGGGATCGAAGCCACGCGGCTCGCACCAAAAGACCGTTCCTCTACCAGGTCAGCCAAAGGGGAACTCCCCGTTAGCCAAGCTAGGGGGAACGTCTTTTTAATTGGGACCCGGGACTTTCATCTCGCTACACATCTCATGAACAGGATGTGGGTCACAGAGTATGCTAACATGCACCTGTGACTTCGGGACGAAGTCAAAAATGGTGGGGAGATGTGTAGCGGGATGAAAGTCCCGGGTTCCAATTGAAAAGACGTTCCCGCTAGCTTGGCTAACGGGGAGTTGCCCTTTGGCTGACCTGGTAGAGGAACGGTCTTTTGGTGCGAGCCGCATGGGTTCGATCCCCCACCGTCGTCCCGGCCACGAAGGTCCTGCTGCTTCAAGAAGAACAGCGTAATTTGATTAAAAAGTTGATTGGAGAGGGGAAAACTTATACGCAGGTGCAAAAAATTATAGACTGTTCATCTACAATGATCTCCAATGCTTTAAATGGACAAAAAAACCATCAACCATCAAAATGGATAGAAGAATAACCAGAATGGCAAAGGCTCACCCATTGATCAGCTCCAGGATGATCAAAGACAGCCTGGAGTTACCTGTAAGTGCTGTGACAGTTAGAAGATGCCTGTGTGAAGCTACTTTATTTGCAAGAATCCCCCGCAAAGTCCCTCTGTTAAATAAAAGACGTGCAGAAGAGGTTACAGTTTGCCAAAGAACACATCAACTGGCTTAAAGAAAAATGGAGGAATATTTTGTGGACTGATGAGAGTAAAATTGTTCTTTTTGGTCCAAGGGCTGCAGACAGTTTGTGAGACAACCCCCAAACTCTGAATTCAAGCCACAGTTCACAGTGAAGACAGTGAAGCATGGTGGTGCAAGCATCATGATATGGGCATGTTTCTCCTACTATGGTGTTGGGCCTATATATCACATACCAGGTTATCATGGATCAGTTTGGATATGTCAAAATACTTGAGGTCATGTTGCCTTATGCTGAAGAGGACATGCCCTTGAAATGGGTGTTTCAACAAGACAATGACCCCAAGCACACTAATAAACGAGCAAAATCTTGGTTCCAAACAGTGTTGTATAGTAACGAAGTAAAAATACTTCACTACTGTACTTAAGTACGTTTTGGGAGATTTTGTACTTTACTTGAGTTTTTTTTTTAATCAGCTTACTTTCACTTTTACTTCACTACATTTTTGACATTAATTGCATACTTCTACTCCGATACATTTCCTATGCGCCATGCCGTTAAACGCGCGCACACACACACACGAAAAAAGTTGTGTTTTCACCCAGAGACACCACTACTAGTTGCTGCAACAAAGTCAGGCCGATTTGTCATGAGGCATGTCCGGTAGGCTTTTCTGCAGTTGCGCACTTGTGGGGTGTTTGTCAGGAAAATGATCATTTCTCTACATTGATAACTTTTCTGCAGCGCGGCTTTGTTTTGAACCTTGAACCAGTCGAAGCAGTGATTCGCAGGTCGAAGCAGTGCTTCAATCTACGATTCATGGATATTATTTCGTTTTATGCTAATTTGCTAATAAATAAAACCCTGAAGAGCATATGTCTGTGAGTAATATTTAATATTTTTATGTTAAACCGACCTGTTATGGTCTTCTGAAACAGTTGATAGATGTATTTTATAACTGAAAAACAGGACCGATGCGAACGCGTTAGCATGTCTATGGCGTTTTCAGTGTTAAAGGTAGCATTAAGCTGTTCGCATCAGCACATTTGTGTTGATTTGTGTTCGTTGTCATAAAAGAGTCAAATTGAAATTTCTTTTATTTTTATTCATATATTATAGCAACAGCAATAGTCTACATAATAGACAATAATAGTCAATAATAGACTAATAATGTTACAATACAATTTTAGAGAAAGAGACAAAAAGAACCTAATGAAACAAAACACAACAGAAAAGATAAAATCGTAAAAATGAAAATAAAAAAATACATATAGTGTTGGAGTTATTCTGTAGATACACTGTTTTATTTTATCATGCATGTTTTGTGTTCTCTGCTCTGGTAGAATGTAGTTCTCTCTGCTCTGATAAAGTGTATTGTACTGATGTGATGGGTGAAGGTTACTTAAGATATGTGACATGACGTGTTTCTGCAATAGAGAATTGAATGTTCCAACCACAGTGTGATTGTGATACATCAGTCCTTTTGTCAGAAGAAGTGTGATTAATCGTTAGATGTCTTAAACACATCTTAACCGAGCCCAAGATTAAAAAAGGTTCTGAACATCCTGAATGTATTATGCAATCAGCAGTTCTGCAGCAACAGCACACGCGCTATCACTCTTCCCCTCAGGAGCTGTACCGCCCATGTATGTAGGGAAGTCCTAAATAAAAAGAGCAGGAGCGCAGGCCAGACTTTAGTGTAGCTTTGGTGTACAGCCTGACTGCACTCCTCGCGAGCTTAAATCGAATTCTATTTCTCACTTGTTTTATTGCCTGGTTGTCTCTTCCTCAAAGCAAAAGGTACAGTATTCTGGACCCCGACAAAGACTGGGGGCTCGTCCGGGGTCCCAACAGACCTGACGGTTCCAGCGAGCGTGATCGACACCAGAGAAATCCTTGGCCAAGGTAACTCAGACCCTTTGACGGGACTGGCTCAATCCGTTGGCTGGAATCTGAAAGGTTGACGGGATCACCGAGAAGGAAAGAGACCGACGGAGTGTGAGTATAGAATTTGATTCTGATAAAATTGTTGTTGTGAATGGTGGCAGTAGGCTGCGTAAAATAGAAATGTTGAAATAGTGAAATAGTGACAGAAAGTCACGGTTAAACAGGGAAATAAGTGCACAGTGAAAAGGCAGTTAAACCTCGCAGGGATGGTGGAGTCCCCTAATGCAGGACATTAGTTAAATTCCACTGGAGGGCGAGCTCCCCTGACCTAAGAATACGCGTACGGTTATTAAAAGTGTTTCTATGTATTTGTGTAAATAAAATAACTGTGTGTGAGTGTAATAAAAGTGACTGAGTGAGAGTGTGGAGTCACTTCGACTCCCCTCTATGAAAATCTCACAGGAAAGTAAGTAGTAAGTTTTGAGAAGAAGCAAAGGCAAGGCCTTCCCGTGCCCTCCAGGGTGGCGAAAGGGAATGCACTTCTCAGAATAGTTGATTACTACCCTGTGATTGTAACAACACCAGTGGATTAGGACCCTGTAGGGGCAAAACCATCACTCGTCTAAAACGTTCTGAAAACACAAAATGGGAAAATCTAACAGTAAAAATAAGAGACCTAAGTCCCGGGACGATCTAAAAACAAAAGATTGGATATACATGAATAAAATTGATCCAAATTTAACAAAACACTTAGATAAGTGGATAAAAGATCATGGATTTGATGGACGCCTGCAGAAAGAGTCATTAACTAAACTAAAGAACAGTATTGAGAAAAAGTGTGGAACAAGTGAGAAAAAGAAAGAAAAAGAAGGTCAAGATGAAATTGTAGCATGGGAAAGAGAAGTTGAGAAACGAAAGAAGGGCCTTAGAGAAGCAAAGGAAAGACAGAAAGAAACAGTAAATGATAAGAAGGAGCAGGGGAACGTGATGTTTCACAGACAAGAAGATAATGAGACAGGGCCTGCGGCTCCAAAAGTAGAAATGGTAGTAAAATTGGATACTACAAAACACAGTCAGCCAGGAGCTGAAATAAAGGAGAATAAACTCTATCCAGATTTACCACAGGGACAACTCCCATCATATGTAGACCCTACACAACACGTCATGAGAACAGGATCCAAAACACCAAAAGATGAAGAAAATGAACCTGGACCATCAGCCCCACCGGCTGATCAGGAACCAGGTGGATCAGGAGTCTATCCAATGATTCATGTGGCAAATCTACATACGTCAGGACCAAAAACTATTCTTGTGTACCGAACTTGGACACAAGCAGACGTTAACGCAGCTGTGGAAGGTGTAACTCCCCCACGAGATGTAGCCCAGATGTAGCCCAGTACATTATTGACATAACCGCTTTGGTTAAATCCTACAATCTTAGAGGGGATGAAGTTCAACAAGTCATAATGGCAACTGTGACAAAGGATTGGGCTGATGTAAAAGGAGATTGGGATCCTGCAGAGGCAGACCACACTCCATTAGCCCATGATAGTCAGGAATTGGAAGACCGATTGGCCGCACTACTGCTGAGAATTAAGCAGAAATAACAGCAGAAGTCAAATTACACAGAAATAAATCGCACAAAACAGAAAGATGATGAACCATTCGAAGACTATCGACATCGAATGGAAAAAGTTTTTAAAGTGCACAGTGGTCTTCTACCACTGAAAAATGATGGCGTGTATGAACAACAATTGAAAAATGCACTCCATGCCAACTCCAGATCAGATATCCGAGCATGGGTAGACAAACACATGATAACGCTCCCAACAGCTGGGTTACAAGAGTATGTAGACCACGCCATACACGCAGAAAGAAATCTGAAAACAAAAAAGGCAGCCCCAAAAAGGAAACAGGTGACTACCTTCTATACTGATGAGTCTGAATGGCAGGAAGGCCAAGTTTTTTTTCAAGGCAGAAAATTCGGACCACCTCGTGGGCGGGGCCGTTTTAGGGGCCCACCCCGAGGACATTTTCAATCAAACCCACAGAGGCAATGGAAGCAGGACAGGCAAGGAAATTGGCAGGGCCAAGGCCAGTCAGCTCCTCCAAAGCCCTGGGCTGGAAGGTCAAATGAGTGTTGGGTTTGCGGCAAATTAGGACACTTCGCCAAGGACTGCCCACAAAGAACACAGAATCCGCAATGACTAACCGCCCGACAAGCAACATCAACGGGACCTTTAGTCCCTGAGGCAGATCTACACCTTCAAGATCTGCTGATGAGTGATGTACCTAAACCGGAAGTGACTTTAATAATGAATGGGAAGCATGTTGTTTTCCTATGTGATTCGGGCGCATGTAAAACAACATGTTGCTCATGGCCGGTAGGGTTACAGCCCAGTGATGAAACATTTTGGGTAAGAGCAGCCAATGGGAAGACATGTGCTGTCCCTGTGTCCCAACCCGTGTGGATTCGGGACCCAGAAGGGAAGTCATGTTGCATCTCTGTATTGATGATGCCCCAATGTCCGGTTAATCTTCTCGGACGAGATGGTCTAACTGCATTGGGACTGTCTCTAGTGTCGGACAATGGACTGTTGCGAGTAAAACGACAACATCAGCTGCAGGTCTTTACTTTAGGCTCAAATTACGCCCTAAACTGCTACTACTATTATTTTCTGAAGCTACGAGATGCTAGCCCCACCTCTTTTGGTGCATCTGTTCTGTCGTTTGCTAAAACATTGTTGTCTCATCCTGAACAAACACATGAACCGGAAGATCTCCATGTCACATTGTGGCTCAAGAGTACTCCAGGACCGGACGGTAACTATGAGAGCCTCTTGGAGGAAGTAACCCCAACATCTGCAGTAGCAGACTGTATTTACCATGATGGGAAAAATAGAGCTGCAATTGCGGTCTCTCATGTTCCTCCAGAAATTCAGAGATTACATAGGACTGGGACTCCCTTCCATGTGTCCCTCTTCAAACCATATCTCGTGACTTGGCAAAGCCTAGGGTTTATGGTCAAAGAGGGCATAAATGCAACCGATTGGGTTGAATCCCATCCAGGGAGTGGAGAATTTTTCAGTCCTTCCACCGGTCTATTCCGTGTACTCCTTCTCCATAGAACGGATTTGGAAGCAGGGAGTAGTGTTGACCATTGCGATAATCCTCAACAGACAGCATGATCATATTTATTGAATCCAGAGGATGAGCAGAGGTTGGTAGAAGTTCCACCTACCCTCTGGTCCCAAGGACCCTCTGATATAGGGCTAGTAAAAGGAGCCCTACCAGTTCAAATTAGACCAAAAACGGAATATCGCCCATGTGTCCGGCAGTACCCTTTGAGACCCGATGCAACGGAAGGGATCCGACCGGTAATACAAGATCTATTGAAGGCAGGAGTCTTGATCCCCTGCCCCGATTCACCATGTAACACACCTATCTTTCCGGTAAAAAAGGCCCCTCCCTCCGTAGGTTGGAGAATGGTGCAAGACCTACAAGCTGTCAACAATGCTGTTGTTCAAAGAGCTCCTTGTGTCCCGGATCCGTACACGTTGTTAAATTCGTTGCGACCAGATGCTAAAGTATTTACTGTCGTTGATATTAGTAATGCTTTCTTTTCTGTCCCGGTTGATCCAGACAGCCAGTTCTGGTTTGCTTTCACATACGCAGGACAAAGGTATACATACACACGATTGCCACAAGGATATGCTGAAAGCCCAACCATTTATTCCCAAGTAATGTCAGCTAGTATGGCCAAATTTGTACCACCAGGTGGTAGCCAGATTTTCTTGTACGTAGACGACATTCTGATAGCCTCTCATGACAAAGATACCTGCATCACAGACACTTTGGCCACCTTACATCACCTAGCCAGGGAAGGACATAAGGTCAGCAAGAACAAATTACAGTTGTGGTCCCCGACAGTAAAGTATTTGGGACATGAATTGAGTGCACAAGGACGCACTATTGTTCAAGACAGGAAGACGGCTATTCTCCAGGCACCCAAGCCATTGACAAAAAAGCAGATGATGTCCTTTTTAAGCATCACTGGCTACTGCCGTAGCTGGATTCCAGATTATGCGCAAATTACGTCTCCTCTCTTGAAATTAATGTATGACGAAAGTATATCCATGTCAACAGCATTAAAGTGGACCCCAGAGGTGGAAGCGGCATTTGTGCAAATCAAACAAAGTCTGGTGTCTAGCTCGGCTCTAGCCCTACCAAATTATGACAAACCATTTGTTCAAACTGTCAATTGCAAAGGTCATTTTATGACTTCTGTATTGACGCAGCAATATGGAGAAAGGCTTCGCCCGGTTGCCTACTATTCTTCCAAATTAGACACTGTTGCTTGTGCACTTCCTCCGTGCGTACGTGCAGTAATAGCAGCCTCTATGGCTATAGAGAGTTCTGCCGGAGTTGTGCTTTTCCATTCATTAATACTAAAAGTACCCCATGCAGTGTCAGCATTGCTGCTACAAACAAATATGACATTTCTGTCTCCAGCACGTCATCTTTCTTGTATGGCTACGCTCCTATCTCAACCCCATTTGACTATTGAACACTGCACAACATTAAATCCTGCCACACTCTTGCCCATCCCAGTGGATGGAGAACCACATGACTGTGTGGAGGAAGCCCAACGAGTATCTAAATGTAGACCCGATTTAAAAGATACATCTCTTTCAGAAGGCACAGTGGTATTTGTGGACGGCTCCTCAAAGAAAAATCATTTAGGAGAAACGATGACTGGGTACGCGGTAGTGACACATGATAGTGTCCTACAAGCTATCAAGCTACCTGCTAACATGTCGGCACAAGCGGCCGAACTGGTAGCTCTCACCGTAGCCTGCCAAATTTTCAGAGATCAATCTGTCACAATCTATACTGATAGCCAATATGCATTTTCCACGGTGCATGTGTTCGCTCAACAGTGGAAAAATCGTGGAATGGTCACTTCAACAGGGAAGCCTGTCACACATGCCACTCTGCTCACCAAATTATTAGAAGCAGTCCAGCTACCTAGTCAATTGGCTATTTGTAAATGTGCAGCGCATACAAAAGGGATTGATCTTATTTCCCAAGGTAATGCGTTTGCTGATGAATCTGCAAAAGCTGCTGCTGAAGGCCATCTTCATGTGGTTGCTGATCCTAACACACTTACAATTGATAAAGCAACTGAAGTAACACCTGATCTCTTGGTAGAAATGCAAAATCAAAGCCCGGACAGTGAGAGGAAATTATGGGAAAAACATGGAGCCGTCAAAAACAAGGACGGTCTCTACATGTGACCCCTTAACAAACCTGTGTTGCCCAAAAATTTGTATAAATGGGCAGCTATTTCGAGCCATGGTGTTTCCCATGTCTCGACAGGGGGGATGATTAAACAAATCGAAACAGTGTATACAACATTTGGATTTAATAATTTTTCAAAACAATTTTGTAAAGCATGCATGATATGTGCAAAACACAACGTGCAAGGGAATTTGAGACCTCTACGAGGAAAGTTCCCCGAACCACAATATCCATTTCAGACCATACACATGGATTATATTCAGTTGAACAAAAGTGAAGGGAAAGAATTTTGTTTGGTCATTATTGATGCATTTTCAAAATGGGTCGAGATCTTCCCCACAAAACATGCAGATGCATTAACAGTGGCAAAAGCACTGTGCAAAGACATAGTACCTAGGTATGGTATACCAGAAAAAATATATAGTGACAATGGACCGCATTTTGTAAACCAAGTTGTGAGAAACATTGGACAACTGTTTTGCATAAACCTAAAAAAAACCACTGTGCATATCACCCGCAAAGCGCAGGACTAGTGGAAAGAATGAATGGGACAATTAAAAATAGGCTAAAGAAGGCGATGGAACAAACAAACAGACCATGGACACAGTGCGTGGACTTAGTAAAAATGTATATAAACATCACAAGTACAGCAGGATTAACACCATATGAGACCCTTTTTGGCCAACCGTACAGATTACCTCAGTTCAGAAATCCATGGGAAATACCAGAAGAAGCAAACCTAGCTGATTATATGAGAAAGATGCTGGAAAAGCAAAAGGACAGGACCTCAAACATTGATGATCCCATCTCTCCACAGGACGACCCTAAAGTGGTACCTGGAGACTGGGTACTGATAAGAAGCATCAAGAGGAAACACTGGCACTCACCTAAGTGGGAAGGTCCATTCCAAGTACTGCTCACTACACCCACAGCCTTAAAAATAGGAGAAAGACAAACGTGGATACATTTAACACATTGTAAGAAAGTGATCTCTGTAAACCCAGTGTAAGTACGGAAAGTGAGCAAGTCTGATAATAGTGTGTGGCTCTGGTGTTAAGATCCAGGGCAGACACGAAAATCAGCAGAAGAAATTACAAGCCACTGACCAGAAACTTAGGACACTGACTTTAGGGAGATCCTGACTATGTCACGCCATACACCATTATGGATGAAAACAGCATTGTGCTGCTGGGCATTAGTGTTAGGAGCCATAACAGTCACTATATGGGGAATGCACGTGTGGACACCATTAATGAAAAAGGGAATTGACTATGGGGAAGTAGAGAACATCACAACCAGAACAGACGAAACTACAAGTGGAAATTCAATCTGCCGCGTTAAACGATATGTGGTTACCTCAAAGGGAGTAACCTGCTACAATCATGGGAGGCAGATACTATGCGGACTAAATCCTTGTGAAGACCAGGAAACATCCTACCAATGGTTTTATGCCTGTTACACCACGCCCAGAATCTATTATGTTGTACAGATACCCTTTTTGGCCCTCAGACAAGATAGCTGGATTGGTGATCCTGGACAATGGCTGGCTTATGATTTCTACATGACTACAGGTTTTCCCCGTGCCAGTCATTGGTGGGGAAATACCTTTCTAACGAATGGCTACCCGTCCGCCTGGCCACAAAACTCCTATGGGTGGACAGACGAAACGTATAGTTGGAAAAATATCATATCAAACCTAACAGTCAGCGGCCGAACCAAAACAGTGACATTCACAATAAACTCGTTAAAATTCCCGATAAGCAGACCAATCGAACGGATATGTCACACGTTTGCACTGTGTGCATACAAAGCGGGGTATGATCCTTGCTGGAAGATTGTGCTATGCCCAAAGACACCAAATACAAATGCCTCAAGAGACACCACGAATCAAACAATACTGGGTGACCTTCTCCCCGGACCGGGGTCTGTAAGAGCCAAGCAGGCCCGCTTGCATAAAGGGCCTCTGTCAGCAGATGATTGGTTTTTGGTAACTACGGGAATTAGCGGACAAAATGACAATTGGCTCCTGATGGCGGAGCAAGCAGTAAAATCCACAAAACAGGATTGCGTAGTATGTATGGGGCCCCGACCAATTTTACAGGTGATTCCAGCAGCGATATCGGACGACTGCCTATTGGTGGTAATGAAAAATACAACAATACACCGAAACCACAATTGTTCAGTATGGGACCACATTTACCCCGTTGCAGCTGCGGTAAAAAACAAACCAATATTCTCAGAAAAGGTAGCTTTGGGAAATTTCTCCTGTATCAAACTGCCCAGAACAGGGAAACCACTGGGAAATCTGAACGAGACTAAGTGGTGTAGTCGAATAATACAGATAAATGGTTCATTTGTACCAGTCAGCCGAAGTGACGTGTGGTGGTGGTGTGGAGATAATAGAATTTTTGACAGATTGCCTAGGAATGTGTCAGGCTACTGTGCTTTAGTGTCCCTACTCCTCCCAGTAAAAGCCATTCCCATTTTAGCCAAGGACTTGCTGACGCACCTAAAGTCTGTGGTGCCTGAAAATTGGCACTGGCCTTAAGTCTGAGTGGGGAATGTTCAACGATTTCTCTCTCAAGGAACATCACCGCATACCAGAATGGATTAGATCAACTTTTGGTTGATTGAAGATGGAATATGTTCTTATGTGGATTAACTTCCTGAAGGATTACAACATCATACAAGGATCGTGGTCAGCTAACGATTAACAGCTGACGAAGAGGAAATCAAGTTCATCGAGCTGGGGACCCTAACCTCAAAAACCTCCTTCCCTCACTCCTAGAAAAAATTGTTAAGAAATCAATCCAGTTCCAGTCAAAGTAAGATCAGTTAGAATTATTGAATTAAAAACAAAAATCTCTGCCAATCATTATTCTAATTATACTTGAATTACTGTTGTGAAATTATTACCATATAATCTATGTTGATTATGTTATTGACACTTGCAAAACCTGCAATAAATTTCCAAGCATGCAGTTAAAGTGTTAAGGCTCGGACATTGGATTATTGATGCTTCTTAAGGTGTAAAAGTTAAAGTTTATTGGGTGTACAACATCAAAAAGGCTCTAAAAGGTTAGTCTGGTTTTTTAATGAAAATAACACATCCTGGGGACTCGCTGTACGAGTCACTAAATTCAAAATCTAGCAACATTCCAAGAGCCCTGATCCATAAGAGGAGAGCTGCCGTTAACGGGCGTGGCCGGTTCGTATCCTGGTTCCAGAGAAGGCTATTCGACCAGGGTGTGAGATCAGCTTCAGCAGGGTGGACGTCCGGATGGAGGCAGTGAGCAGCTAGACGAATCTCCTCGCCACCAGCTTGAACAGCCTTTGTGCAGCCCTGCCGGGTAATACCCGTGGAGACACAGAGGTCGGACCCTAGAGACGGAGAGCTGGTTTAGTACACAAACACACTCATCGGAGGGTGAGCGTGTGCCGTGTATCTAAAAAGCGGGATCTGACAACATAATAGTTTTGAGTTTGTAGCGATGCTACTATTATTGTGAACACCCCCATTTCTACTTTTTTTTTTACTAATAGCCCAATTTCATAGCCTTAAGAGTGTGCAAATCATGAATGCTTGGTCTTGTTGGATTTTTGAGAATCTACTGAATCGACTGGTACCTTGTTTCCCATGTAACAATAAGAAATATACTCAAAACCTGGATTAAACTTTTTAGTCACATAGCACTACTATTATTCTGAACACTACTGTACTTGCCAACACTACGTGATCAATTAAAGGAAGAATAAGCAGATTTAAGAACCGGTTTTATCCATCAGCAATAGCTAAACTCAATACAGCCAGAATATAATGTATGTATAATGTATAATGAATGTAATAATGGGAAATGTGTAATTGGTATGAATGCATGCACATGGGTTTGTGCTCATATCGAACTGATTTCATTTTTCTATTTTATATTTATTTATATGCACTGACCAGATGGTGTGTCCAACTTCATTGTACTTGAGACAATGACAATGAAGTATTCATTAATTCAATTAACATTGTGTGACATGCTAAATAACAAGGCATTCTTACATTTGTTATAGTGTGTGAAATCATGTGGGTACAGTCACTGATTACTGGCATTCAGGCCGTGTTAGATGCACGGAATGTTCTCATAACATACAAACAATGGGTTACTGTTAGAAAGATTCTTCATGTGAGACCAGATTTAGATCCAAAGTCAGGTTATTTTATATTTGCAAGAAAGGAGCAAACGGTAGTTCACAAAGTTGTTGGTGAAAGGAGTTATATTCTCATGCAGACTTTTATACAGTGTTGCATCTGGGACACGCAAACAGCGAACACATAAAGTACCACCATTCTTTATCTTGCAGGTGGACGTGAGTGTAGAAACTTTTCCTCCAAGCTGGGGCTGTTATTTTATTATTTGCAAGGTCATTCTGCACAAACATGATTACTGGACTCTGTCAGGAAATATGACTTTAAGCTTGCTTTCAGCTTGTTTTCATCTTGGAATATAATACATGCCATGGAATTAATATACAACCCCTGGCAAAAATTATGGAATCACCGGCCTTAGAGGATGTTCATTCAGTTGTTTAATTTTGTAGAAAAAAAGCAGATCACAGACATGACACAAAACTAAAGTCATTTCAAATGGCAACTTTCTGGCTTTAAGAAACACTATAAGAAATCAAGAAAAAAAGATTGTGGCAGTCAGTAACGGTTACTTTTTTTAGACCAAGCAGAGGAAAAAAATATGGAATCACTCAATTCTGAGGAAAAAATTATGGAATCACCCTGTAAATTTTCATCCCCCAAATTAACACCTGCATCATATCAGATCTGCTCGTTAGTCTGCATCTAAAAAGGAGTGAACACACCTTGGAGAGCTGTTGCACCAAGTGGACTGACATGAATCATGGCTCCAACACAAGAGATGTCAACTGAAACAAAGGAGAGGATTATCAAACTCTTAAAAGAGAGTAAATCATCACGCAATGTTGCAAAAGATGTTGGTTGTTCACAGTCAGCTGTGTCTAAACTCTGGACCAAATACAAACAACATGGGAAGGTTGTTAAAGGCAAACATACTGGTAGACCAAGGAAGACATCAAAGCATCAAGACAGAAAACTTAAAGCAATATGTCTCAAAAATCGAAAAATGTACAACAAAACAAATGAGGAATGAATGGGAGGAGACTGGAGTCAACGTCTGTGACCGAACTGTAAGAAACCGCCTAAAGGAAATGGGATTTACATACAGAAAAGCTAAACGAAAGGCATCATTAACACCTAAACAAAAAAAAACAAGGTTACAGTGGACTAAGGAAAAGCAATTGTGGACTGTGGATGACTGGATGAAAGTCATATTCAGTGATGAATCTCGAATCTGCATTGGGCAAAGTGATGATGCTGGAACTTTTGTTTGGTGCCTTTCCAATGAGATTTATAAAGATGACTGCCTGAAGAGAACATGTAAATTTCCACAGTCATTGATGATATGGGGCTGCATGTCAGGTAAAGGCACTGGGGAGATGGCTGTCATTACATCATCAATAAATGCACAAGTTTATGTTGATATTTTGGACAATTGAAAGGATGTTTGGGGATGATGAAATCATTTTTCAAGATGATAATGCATCTTGCCATAGAGCAAAAACTGCAAAAACATTCCTTGCAAAAAGACACATAGGGTCAATGTCATGGCATAGGGTCAATGTCAATGAGCAGATCTGATTTGATGCAGGTGTTAATTTGGGGGATGAAAATTTACAGGGTGATTCCATAATTTTTTCCTCAGAATTGAGTGATTCCATATTTTTTTCCTCTGCTTGGTCTATAAAAGTAACTGTTACTGACTGCCACAATCTTTTTTCTTGATTTCTTATAGTGTTTCTTAAAGCAAGAAAGTTGCCATTTGAAATGACTTTAGTTTTGTGTCATGTCTGTGATCTGCTTTTTTTCTACAAAATTAAACAACTGAATGAACATCCTCTGAGGCCGGTGATTCCATAATTTTTGCCAGGGGTTGTAGTCCCAGATTGCGTTTCAGAGCTTCTAGAATTCAGACATTTTCGTGCGGGTGGTGTTGGGGGGTAATTTTGGGTTTCAGCTCTTTTTGTTTTTTACCACTTTCATTCCTGAATATGTCAATCATGAGTCACTTTTGTGCGGATTAAAGTTACTAACTGGGACTCCTGTCTTGTTGCGAGAAAGAAACAAGAAGGGTTGTACATGCTGTTGGATTAAACTGCACAGTGTTTGGTACCTTCCAGGAGTAAGTGAGCTCATACCAGACTTTTCCATTACAAATGGGGAGGCCCACGGAATGAACTCGATGGTGAAGACGAGGGAATATGTCTAAGAATTATTCTAACATGACAAGTATGATCAAATGAAGTAGTAATGTGTTAAAATTAAGAGTTGATTAGAAGATGTATTTTACAAATAAGTGAAATGAATGATTATATGAGTTGTTTTCATAAAGAGTGCAGAGTCAGAGAAAAAGAGGAAGTGAAGAAGATGTTGCAAGTGGGCAAGAAAAGCTGATGTTAAACAACTGATCAAATGATTAAAATGTTAGTAAAATATGAAGTGAATAATAAGGAATGAGAATGTTTGTATATGATCATATGAATTGTTTTTATGTGAAAGAGAGTTGTAATGAAATGATTGAATATGATTGATGTGATTTTGAAGAAATGATTTAAAAGAATGAATTCTCGGAAAAGCTGAAGTGTTAACAGAAAAGAGGAACTTGAGAAATAAGTTACTGGTAGGGGCTGCGGGGATTTCCAGTAAAGCAGAAGGAGAAGGGAGGAGGTTTTGAGTCAACAGCGTCCCCATGGTAACCAAGATCATCTGAGGATGACTGGAGTCAAGAACATATATAACTTGTTGAAACACCAGGAAACGGGGTTATTCTTCCAGGGAGAGGCGCTGTTGTCACTACTCCCCTGCTACGAGGAGATCACAAGACTTGACCATCTTGTGAGCAGCAATTGGAATCGTGGAGTGAGAGGATTGGAGCCATAAAAGATCATTTGAGAGAGATTTCAACTCCCACTCAGGCCGTCCAGTCACGGAGTAGCAGAACAATGGAGGATAACCACTGGCCTTAAGTCTGAGTGGGGAATGTTCAACGATTTCTCTCTCAAGGAACATCACAGCATACCAGAATGGATTAGATCAACTTTTGGTTGATTGAAGACGGAATATGTTCTTATGTGGATTAACTTCCTGAAGGATTATAATATCACACAAGGATCGTGGTCAGCTAACGACTAATAGCTGATGAAGAGGAAATCAAGTTCATCGAGCTGGGGACCCTAACCTCAAAAACCTCCTTCCCTCACTCCTAGAAAAAATTGTTAAGAAGTCAATCCAGTCCCAGTCAAAGTAAGATCAGTCAGAATTATTGAATTAAAAAAAAAAAATCTCTGCCAATCATTATTCTAATTATATTTGAATTACTGTTGTGAAATTATCACCATATAACCTATTTTTATTATGTTATCGGCACTTGCAAAACCTGCAATAAAATTCCAAGCATGCAGTTAAAGTGTTAAGGCTCGGACATTGGATTATTGATGCTTCTTAAGGTGGAAAAGTTAAGTTTATTAGGTGTACAACATCAAAAGGCTCTAAAAGGTTAGCCTGGTTTTTAATGAAAATAACACATCCTGGGGACTCGCTGTACGAGTCACTAAATTTAAAATCTAGCAACATTCCAAGAGCCCTGATCCATAAGAGGAGAGCTGCCGTTAACGGGCGTGGCCGGTTCGTATCCTGGTTCCTGAGAAGGCTATTCGACCGGGGTGCGAGATCAGCTTCAGCGGGGTGGATGTCTGGATGGAGGCAGTGAGCAGCTAGACGAATCTCCTCGCCACCAGCTTGAACAGCCTTTATGCAGCCCTGCCGGGTAATACTCGTGGAGACACGAAGGTCGGACCCCAGAGACGGAGAGCTGGTTTTACACAAACACACTCATCGGAGGGTGAGCGTGTGCCGTGTATCTAAAAAGCGGGATCTGACAACTCTCACAAAATGAAGAAAGGCTATATGAATACACAGCATACAGCAAGGTTACATAAGAATAAAACATATTCATTCCTGTTTATACTCAGTATAACATAGAATAAAAAATGTGTACATAACTTGTGAGTCCATATAAACAATACCTTGTTATTTTATAAGTAGAAATGAAGCAATAAAATGGAAGAGCTACACAAATTCACAAAAATTCAACATGTAGGTTTAATAACTGGTATCGCTGTTTGAAGCCGTTAAAGTGGTGTCATTGCAGGTGTGGCATCGTGGTTGGTTAAATCAGTGATGAGTGTGTCGACCAGCTCTGTGGAAACCATCATGAAATACACAAGTGAGAACTATGATACAGTAAATATGACAAAATGCATAAGTGAGTTTCTTCTATGATGCATAAGTAGGATGCACTATCTTGTCCCTTGTGGGTGGAGCTGACCGAGCTGGGGTCTGGTCACTGCAACGCCTCTTAAATTTAACAGTTCAGTTCGAAGGTCACCACTAGGGTGTGATTTACAGTATGTGCTGCATATGTTTCTGTGTTCCCTTCCTCTTCAGGTGGCTACATTCACGCACAGCTTCTTGAAGAATGAGGCCATGTGCTTGTGTAAGAGTGCGGGTGCAAAGGTTTTATGCCTTCTTGTCGCCCTCGCTGTCCTCAGGAAGTGCAGGAACCTACTGAATCATCATGGCATGGGTTGTCATCAGCAGGACCTGGAAGGTCACACAGTCACCGCTTACTCTTCAAATCAAATCAATTTTATTTATATAGCGCCAAATCACAACAAACAGTTGCCCCAAGGCGCTTTATATTGTAAGGCAAAGCCATACAATAATTACGGAAAACCTGCAACGGTCAAAACGACCCCCTGTGAGCAAGAACTTGGTGAAAGAAAAACTCCCTTTTAACAGGAAGAAACCTCCAGCAGAACCAGGCTCAGGGAGGGGCAGTCTTCTGCTGGGACTGGTTGGGGCTGAGGGGAGAGAATCAGGAAAAAGACATGCTGTGGAAGAGAGCAGAGATCAATCACTAATGATTAAATGCAGAGTGGTGCATACAGAGCAAAAAGAGAAAGAAACACTCAGTGCTCTCTGTAAAAAAATTTTTTCCCCATCACCACAAAATCACCAGCTAATATGGCGTGTCGAGGTTCAGACATGGTCTCAGCCAGTGCAGCTACAGTAGTGTTCAGAATAATACTGTAGTAGTGCTATGTGACTAAAAAGATTAATCCAGGTGTTGAGTATATTTCTTATTGTTAGATGGGAAACAAGGTACCAGTAGATTCTCACAAATCCAACAAGACCAAGCATTCATGATATGCACACTCTTAAGGCTATGAAATTGGGCTATTAGTAAAAAAAAAAAGTAGAAAAGGGGGTGTTCACAATAACAGTAGCATCTGCTGTTGACGCTACAAACTCAAAACTACTATGTTCAAATTACTTTTTTAGCAATCCTGTGAATCACTAAACTAGTATTTAGTTGTATAACCACAGTTTTTCATGATTTCTTCACATCTGCGAGGCATTAATTTTGTTGGTTTGGAACCAAGATCGTGCTCGTTTACTAGTGTGCTTGGGGTCATTGTCTTGTTGAAACACCCATTTCAAGGGCATGTCCTCTTCAGCATAAGGCAACATGACCTCTTCAAGTATTTTGACATATCCAAACTGATCCATGATACCTGGTATGCGATATATGGGTGATTCTTAGACTACGGGCACTTATTATGTCCTTTGATCATATTGTATGAAAAACAGAAAAAAGGGGAAATTTCACAATTTTATAGTTATCTTTACAATGAAAGTGTTTTAAGAAATTTGTTCTAGTAGTCTATGATGACTTTTTCACCTTTTTTCAGCATCATTATATGCAAATATTACCGTTTTGTGCTTGTCCCACACCCAGACTTTTGATCTTCAATGATAAAAATGAATGGTAAAGAAACATTTTTTCTAATGTTTTAAAATATCTCTGAATAAAATATCAGTAAAATAATCAAAACATAATTGGGGTATTCAATGTCATACAACTGCTGTGATTTTTTTAAACAAAATGTAGTTGTCCCACACTATTGCCGTAATTTCCACCACAACACTGTAATGTCCCTTTAAACAGTTTGTATGAAAGATTGTTTGGGTAGTTTCTATGGAGATAAACAGTGACATCAGAGCACATGTATATAGCGCCAAATCACAACAAACAGTTGCCCCAAGGCGCTTTATATTGTAAGGCAATGGTGTGGTGGAAATTACATTTACAAGGTCAATAGTGCCCGTAGTTAAAGAATCACCCATATAGGCCCAACACCATAGTAGGAGAAACATGCCCATATCATGATGGTTGCACCACCATGCTTCACTGTCTTCACTGTGAACTGTGGCTTGAATTCAGAGTTTGGGGGTTGTCTCACAAACTGTATGTGGCCCTTGGACCCAAAAAGAACAATTTTACTCTCATCAGTCCACAAAATATTCCTCCATTTCTCTTTAGGCCAGTTGATGTGTTCTTTGGCAAATTGTAACCTCTTCTGCACATGTCTTTTATTTAACAGAGGGACTTTGCGGGGGATTCTTGCAAATAAATTAGCTTCACACAGGCGTCTTCTAACTGTCACAGCACTTACAGGTAACTCCAGACTGTCTTTGATCATCCTGGAGCTGATCAATGGGTGAGCCTTTGCCATTCTGGTTATTCTTCTATCCATTTTGATGATTGTTTCTGTTTTCTTCCACACGTCTCTGTTTTTTTTTTTTTTTTTTTTGTCCATTTTAAAGCATTGGAGATCATTGTAGATGAACAGTCTATACTTTTTTGCACCTGCGTATAAGTTTTCCCCTCTCCAATCATCTTTTTAATCAAACTACGCTGTTCTTCTGAACAATGTCTTGAACATCCCATTTTCCTCAGGCTTTCAAAGAGAAACGCATGTTCAACAGGTGCTGGCTTCATCCTTACATAGGGGACACCTGGTTCACACCTGTTTGTTCCACAAAATTGACAAACTCACTGACTGAATGTCACACTACTATTACTGTGAACAAGTAAGGTTGAATCTGCATATTCTACAATATCATGTGACGCCAGGACACATTTTTCAGCTACAGCTATGGCTCTGAGAGAGCTAGGGGACACCCTGTATGACTGGGTATAAATTAACAGAGAAATATGCCATAGGGTGGAGGCTTCTGCCATGTTCTTACTGTTGGAGCAGACCTTTTACCTTAATATTAGTGTATGTTGATAACCCAAGATATTAACACATTATTACCTTGGTCGCCCCAGCGCGATCCTAGACTGGAGAGAAGAGGCTGGAGATTGATCTATTGCTCAGCTGACCTTGTCCGACCTTTATTTAGCAGTTTGAGTCAAACAAAGCACACCAACAATCACAGACGTTCTGTGGGTCCCGGGATCTGAGAGCTTCCAACCAGCAATCTGGTGTTCCGGCAAGCTGACAGCAAAGAGGAACCTGTGGCAATGGACTGGACCCTTCTTATACACATCTGACTCCTATGCTAATACAATGATTCATCCTAAGTTTGGGCGTTGTCCTTATTTGACCACTTCTCCATCTGCTTCGAGGCACGGGTACCTTCTTGCTGTGAGGCAACAGTGCTAACCACTAATCCACCATGCTGCAGACACGATGTCCATGATTTCCAAAAACAATTTGAAACGTGGACTCATCAGACCACAGCACACTTTTCCACTTTGCGTCTGTCCATTTCAAATGAGCTCGGGCCCAGAGAAGGCGGCGGCATTTCTGGATGTTGTTGATGTATGGCTTTGGATGGTAGAGTTTTAACTTGCACTTGTAGATGTAGCGACGAACTGTGTTAATTGACAATGGTTTTCTGAAGTGTTCCTGAGCCTACGCGGTAAAATCTTTACACAATGATGTTGGTTTTTAATGCAGTGCCGCCTGAGGGATCAAAGGTCACAGGCATTCAATGTTGGTTTTCGGTCTTGCCACTTACGTGTAGAAAGTTCTCCAGATTCTCTGAATCTTCTGATTATATTATGGACTGTAGATGATGGAATCCCCAAATTCCTTGCAATTGAATGTTGAGAAACATTGTTCTTAAACTGTTGGACTATTTTTTCATGCAGTTGTTCACAAAGTGGTGATCCTCACCCCATCTTTGCTTGTGAACGGCTGAGACTTTTGGAGATGCTCCTTTTATACCCAATCATGACACCCACAATTGGTGTCCTCAGTTCCCAAACACTTATTGAGTGTTGTTAGAAGGAAAGGTGATGTAACACATTGGTAAACATACCACTGTCGCAGCTTTTTTGAAACGTGTTGCAGGCATCCATTTCAAAATAAATATTTGCACAAAAACAATAAAGTGTATCAGTTTGAACATTAAATATCTTGTCTTTGTAGTGTATTCAATTCAATGTAGGTTGAAGAGGATTTGCAAATCATTGTATTGTTTTTATTTACATTTTACACAATGTCCCAACTTCAGTGGTATTGGGGAATTGTGTACTTTTGACATTTCAAAGTTGCACATCCTCCAGACAGAGAAGTCTAAACATACCAGCGTAGCAGGTTCAGATCATGTTCTATCTGGCTTTGCATTGCAACAGTTGAAAAGTTCTACAAGAATACACAGGTCAAAAGTATTCGGACAAATAGCTCAAAAGTATTTGGACAAGTAATTAACTAACCTTTGTTATTAATTACATGATTGATAAGCATTGATAAATGTTGATTACTATGTGCATATGAGTAATATATCCTTCATTATATAACACAGATGTCATACAACCTTCACGTCAGACAAGCCTCCAAGGGGCTTGAAGCACAGTAAGCCATGGGCTAGCATGGTCCCGTGTGCACCCCTCCCCCCAACAACCCTATAAATTTGGTATCATTAGAAAGTTTAGGATTAGACAGCTAGATTAGATATCCTAAATGTCTAGTAACGGTAAAAAAAAATGTCAGATTATGAAATCTGATATTTTTTCCCCACAACATAAAGAGTTCAACATAAAGTAAAAAAAAATCATCATCTTTTAAGCAAATGGGACATGTTGTGGGCTGGGGTGTTTGGCTGGCTTGGTTTTTGTTTTCTGTTTCTCCCACCAGGTGGTATGCATTCAGGACTGAGTGGCTGAGCATCAGGACCTCACCCTGAACACCTGAGGCTTGTTATCACGTGCAGGTCATCAGGACTCACAGCTGTGGTGTATTTTGTCTTAATCAGAGATTGCTGCATTTAAACCTTGAATGCACAGTGTGTGATTGCCAGAGACTCGACCTTGTGAGTAGACGTGTGAGATTGACGTCAGGAGAACAATCTCACCATCACGGACGCAGAGACCGCTCCAGGTTTGACGCCACAGTCTGTGAAGGAGGATTGGGTGAGGTCTCACGCTCTTCAGCACACTTCCTGAGGTAATTTGGTTTTGGTGACTTTTATGAAGTAATGACAGTGGATTTGGTGTCCCTCACACCTTGTGTTATTGAGCTGTCACGTTATGCTAATTGTCTAATCAGCTTCTGCTGCAGTGGAGATTTGAACTGAGTTGTTCCGTGCCTGCAGGGTGAGAAGCTGATGTATAGCTTTAAGCCAGGAAGTGTTTGCTGATTGCGTGCACCTTTGAGTTGTGTCTCTCTGTGTGGAGTTGGACTCACCTCATGTTTTCTTTCTTCACAGACTTGGTTTGTCGCGGCCACCTGGGGGGTGTCGGCGGGGTCCCTGGGTCCGAACTGCTGTGGCTCCGGACCGTTTGCGCTGTTAAGAGCGCGCCGTGTTTCCACCTCACCAGACCGCGGACGTTTTGGTTGTTTAGCACTGTATCACCCCACTGTTATGTTTATTAAATTCTGTTACCTTTTGAACCGTGCTCTGCTTATTTTATGCTGGGTCCTTCAAACGCTGGGTCGGTTCTTCGACCGCGTCCGAAACATAACAGGGACATATAAGACGCCGAATGAAAGCTTTATATTGCAGCGGCTAAGCTACACCATTTAACACACAAATTCACCATAAACACTTTTTGGTCACCAAGCACAAAGTCATATGTGATTTCACTGTGTTGTTTCTGCTTGCAACATATCCTATGAAAATTAATGTCTGCCGACAGAACTCCTGCTTTATGTATGTTAATGCCTTTTCATGTCCGACCGGGTGTTAACACGCCGAGATGCAACGTGTATTCGATCCAGACATTAAAGATCTCTTTCATGTCCTCCACAAGTGGCAGTGACCACCTGTTCCCGGTCAGATACAAACGATCAACGGCACAGATGAAAGCCTGACGCCCGATTCTCACTGTTCTTCCTTTGTTCACTGAAACAAAGCTTTTCCTGCTTCATTGTTTATCAGTTTCTATGAATGGTGTACATCTGTAAAATAAAGATAGTCTATTCACTTCTAAGCTCACTCAGTGTGTCGACTCATTTTTCTCTCATGCTCGTCTTCGACGTCACTGACATATGTAGAGGTCTTGCTCGACATGCTGCCGGTCGTCAGGAACCTGGCTCCAAAGCTCCACACTGCCGACCCACAACTTCCACAACGGTGCTCCACGACATGAGCCGTGAACCTCTGGAATAGCGAATCGACTACATTTTGAATTATGTGTACAGCTTTCTTGTTCAGATCAGAGGGTATGACTTCATACAAACCCCGCTGTCAAAGACTGTAATGACACACTCTTGACCTACTTCATGCATGGCCGCTTCTGCTACTCGCAGGAATTCTTTGAAAGTTTTGTATTTCGGAATTGGGCAGTGCAGTCTCATTTGATGGTGGATGCTAAGGGGGTAAAACATGATGCATATGATGTCATTTCTCTACTTCCATGGAGAAAAACAGTGTATTTTCACTGAGTTTTTGGGCAAATTACAGTAGTGTTCACAATAATAGTAGTGCTATTATTACAGCTCTGTGGAAACTGTCATGAAATACACAAGTAAGAACTATGATACAGTAAATATGACAAAATGCACAACAAGTGAGTTTCTTCTATGATGCATGAGTAGGATGCACCATCTTGTCCCTTGTGGGTGGAGCTGACGGAGCTGGGGTCTGGTCACTGCAACGCCTCTTAAATTTAACAGTTCAGTTCAAAGGTCACCACTAGGGTGTGATTTACAGTATGTGCTGCATATGTTTCTGTGTTCCCTTCCTCTTCAGGTGGCTACGTTCACGCACAGCTGGTTGAAGAACGAGGCTGTACATTTATACCTCTGCTCTATGTGCTTGTGTAAGAGTGCGGGTGCAAAGGTTTTACACCTTCTTGTCGCCCTCGCTGTCCTCAGGAACTGCAGGAACCTGCTGAATCATCATGGCATGGGTTGTCATCAGCAGGACCTGGAAGGGTCACACAGTCACCGCTTACTCTTCCAGTGCTCTCTGTGCATTTTTTTTCCCCATCACCACAAAATTGCCAGCCAATATGGTGTGTCGAGGTTCAGACATGCAGCCAGTGCAGCTACAGTAGTGTTCAGAATAATACTGTAGTAGTGCTATGTGACTAAAAAGATTAATCCAGGTTTTGAGTATATTTCTTATTGTGACATGGGAAACAAGGTACTAGTAGATTCAGTAGATTCTCACAAATCCAACAAGACCAAGCATTCATGATATACACACTCTTAAGGCTATGAAACTGATCTATTAGTAAAAAAAAAAGTAGGAAAGGGGGTGTTCACAATAATAGTAGTGTGGCATTCAGTCAGTGAGTTTGTCAATTTTGTGGAACAAACAGGTGTGAATCAGGTGTCCCCTATTTAAGGATGAAGCCAGCACCTGTTGAACATGCTTTTCTCTTTGAAAGCCTGAGGAAAATGGGACATTCAAGACATTGTTCAGAAGAACAGCGTAGTTTGATTAAAAAGTTGATTGGAGAGGGGAAAACTTATATGCAGGTGCAAAAAATATAGGCTGTTCATCTACAATGATCTCCAATGCTTTAAAATGGACCAAAAAAACCCCCCCAAAAAAACCCAGAGACGTGTGGAAGAAAACGGAAAACAACCATCAAAATGGATAGAAGAATAATCACAATGGCAAAGGCTCACCCATTGATCAGCTCCAGGATGATCAAAGACAGTCTGAAGTTACCTGTAAGTGCTGTGACAGTTAGAAGACGCCTGTGTGAAGCTAATTTATTTGCGAGAATCCCCCACAAAGTCCCTCTGTTAAATAAAAGACATGTGCAGAAGACGTTACAATTTGCCAAAGAACACATCAACTGGCCTAAAGAGAAATGGAGGAATATTTTGTGGACTGATGAGAGTAAAATTGTTCTTTTTGGGTCCAAGGGCCACATACAGTTTGTGAGACGACCCACAAACTCTGAATTCAAGCCACAGTTCACAGTGAAGACAATGAAGCATGGTGGTGAAAGCATCATGATATGGGCACGTTTCTCAGTTTGGATATGTCAAAATACTTGAAGAGGTCATGTTGCCTTATGCTGAAGAGGACATGCCCTTGAAATGGGTGTTTCAACAAGACAATGACCCCAAGCACACTAGTAAACGAGCAAAACCTTGGTTCCAAACCAACAAAATTAATGCCTCGCAGATGTGAAGAAATCATGAAAAACTGTGGTTATACAACTAAATACTAGTTTAGTGATTCACAGGATTGCTAAAAAAGTAGTTTGAACATAGTAGTTTTGATGCTACTATTATTGTGAACACCCCCTTTTCTTTCTTTACTTTTTTTTACTAATAGCCCAATTTCATAGCCTTAAGAGTGTGCATATCATGAATGCTTGGTCTTGTTGGATTTGTGAGAATCTACTGAATCTACTGGTACCTTGTTTCCCATGTAACAATAAGAAATATACTCAGAACCTGGATTAATCTTTTTAGTCACATAGCACTACTATTATTCTGAACACTACTGTACATGCAAACAAAGTGAAATTGCAAATACCAAGTGACAATGTGGTAGGAAAGTGGACATGTGTTCTGGTTTGTTTATGACCCGGAGCTCAAACGTGTCGAGGCGGTTTTGTAGGCGAGAGAATGTAGCTACTCTGGCTAGCTGTGTAGGCTAACACTTACCGAAATGACATCTCCCATTTGCCTCATCTTTACTTCTCCACTGGGAACTAAAAAAACCCCACTTTTCGCAACTGCTTTTGTGATTGCAGCCGAAAACAAAATAGTCAACCATTTGTTAAACTATGCTTTGTATAGAGGGTTTTCAATCACGTGACCGATTTGCTGCAGGACAGGTGCCGTCACCAATCTGGAATACAAGGAGGCTGGCACGTGGTAGAAAAATGGAGAGAATGTATGGTTATTGGGATGCTTTAAATCCTCGAGATAAAGCTATTTATCGTGATAGATGTGTAGCAGTTGGTTCAGTGGATCCGTATCTTATACCAGATAGCAGTGTTGTGAAAAGTAACTTTGACAAGTTACTTTTTTAGTTACTTTTTTAGTTGCTTTATACAGTTTCTTTATGCAGTTACTTCATTAGCAGATTTATGCAATTACTTTATTAGAATCTGCCAAAAACTTGCAACTAATAAGTAATGTAACTAATAAGGTAACGAGTAATGTAACTTGGTTACTCCTAAGATTGAGCAGTCAGCAAAGTAACTCATCAGCAAAGTAACTAATAGTTACTTTGCTGAGTACTAAATCTTAAAAATAACCAAATTAGATTATGAGTAACTTTATTAATTACATTCAGCAGCTGCCGACAAGGTGTCCGCAGCTGCTAATGAACTAACTGTATGAAGTAACTGTAAAATATAACTGTATAAATTAACTAATGAAGTAACTTTCCAAAGTTACTTTCCCCAACACTGCCAGATAGTGATTTTAGTGGTGATGTAACAAACTAGCCGACAGTGTCACACTGCGATATTGTGAACTAGGAAGCTGCTGACCAGGTCAGCCTCGCCGGCCTCCTGATCAGCATCACAGCGGAGCTCTGAAAGCGGAGGTCGGTCTTGAAGTCCTGAGCGATTTCTCTCACCAGGTGCTAGAAGGGCAGCTTGCCGATCAGCAGCTCGATGCTCGAGGACCACAATGTAGATAAGCATCCGTATTTGAAGCGTTCTTTTGTTATCCTTGGCAGTATTTTTATGTATTTTTATATAATTTTATTACTGAATAAAATAAAATTCTGGGAGCAGTGGATTTCTGGTAGCGGCGGATATCTCTCAGTGCCACGGTGCCGTGAGGCTTCTTCACACCGACGTTAAAGCTTCTGCAATTGTTCACCAAATGCACGTAACACAGCGGCCACCGCGTCGTAATCCAGAACGGCCGCGGGACACAAAATGACGTGACCGATACGTCACATGAAAACCCTCTATATATTGCACAACGGGAGCGGCTGTCCCCATAAGTGGTCAAATCTTGCAATATCACACAGGGTTCAAACGAGACAGCGCTGCCATTGTTAATGGTAGTAATCCAATGTTGTTATATGTCACAGTGGGTCCCAGTATTTTTACTGTTACCAGTTATCTTTGTAATCTAGATATCCTAAGCTTTCTAATGATACCAAATGTATAGGGTTGTGGAGGGAGGGTGGTGCACACAGGTACCATGCTGGCCTATGGTCTACTGGAAAAAAAAGGAACAAAACAACACAAAGGAGTTCTTATTGGTGAACTGTCACATGGGACAATTAGACTAGCTGCTAGGAGTGACTCAAACATACTTTATAAATGCTGTGTTTGTGGGTATTGTTAGTTAATGGCGCTAACACGTGTCTTTCTAAAATGAGCTCAACTCATTGTTACCACAGAAACCATTGTGCACAATGTACAGTATACCTGCCCTTTACTGCTGTACAGCACACCTGGGTCCTCTGTGACCTTAAAGTCATCCAACATCACATGCTGATGAGACATTTATTTCCCAAGATCCTTTCATTCCTGCAAGTCAGATTTAGCAAGACACATGTGGAGACAAACCCTTATCCAAATGACACATTGCCAATTGCCCACGTAGGGGCAATTGGCAATGTGTATTCCTGCTATGTGTATGACAAGCTGTTTTTGCCTCCTGTGGTGAGGTAAATGGGAGGGGCCACGTTGTTCTAAAAATGAGTTGTGTGAAAAGGGAGGAATAAAGTGGCACGCCGATGCGTTGTCAAAATGGAAAATTGTTGCTCGTTCTTTCAGCTATTACAATTTCTACAACATCAACCTTAGTGTTGTTCTGTTACTTTAGCACATCCCCTCACCTTCAGCTGGGATCTTCCCAGATACATCCTCAAACCTTCGATTTGTCCCCTCAGATACATGTGTTGTGCAGTGGAGTGATGTGTGTGGTATCAGTGTGAAGCCTGGTGAGTTATCTGTCTGAGATGTTATGTTGTGATACATTCTGTATCTAGTATTGAAGTGTGAACTACAGTTTGCACATCAGACGTCCTGCTGACGTGATCACTGTGCAGTGTCATGTATGTGAGAGCATACAGGTCAGCGTGGTCGTACACGGTCCAACAAGAGGCAAACCCCCAAAAGAACCAGTTCTCTGGTGGTGTAGATAGAGCGTTTCAGTCAGAACTGACAGACTGCTCCCAAAATCAACTACAAAGGTGATTGAATTCTCTCTGACACTTTCAAAGTCAGTTCTGGTGATTTATGGTGAATTTACTGACACGTAAAGTCAACACAAATTTTCCCCTTTAACTTTTTCATTTTTCTGTTTCCTCTTTTAACTATATGATGTCCCAAAAGGTCCACTGACACACGAGCTTGTGTGCGTCTGTGTGTGTATTGGTGTGTTTCATATAGAAGTGGTGTGAGGATACAAACTCGCCACCGGCCTGGTTATTTTTCAATTTCAAATTATTTTCATTTATATAGTGTCAAATCACAACAGATTTGCCTCAAGGCACTTTACACAAGTAAGGTCTAACCTTACTAACCTCCAAAGCAGCAGTGGTAAGGAAAAACACCCGCTGAGGAAGAAACCTCAAGCAGACCAGACTCAAAGGTGTGACCCTCTGCTTGGGCCATGCTACGGACATAAATTACAGAACAATTCACAAAATGAATATACAGGAAATGCAGTTGGTGCACAGGACAGGAGGGTCTCCATCACAAATACCACACCCATCTCTGGATGGAGCTGCACCTTAAACAGAATCAGGCATCAGAAAGACAAGAAATACAGTAAAATTTTCCAGGATTAAACAACAAGAAAAACAGGAAATACTAAGGTGATCACCAGCCACTAGCCCTAAGCTTCACTTCAGAATTTAGGTAAAGTTGAGGCCGCGACCCGGTCTGTTGCATAATAAAATGAATTTAAAAGGGTAGAAAGCATAGTAACATACTATGCCAGTATGCTAGCCATATGAAAGGGAAAATAAGTGCGTCTTAAGTCTGGACTTGAAAGTCTACACAGAATCTGACTGTTTTATTGATGCAGGGAGTTCATTCCACAGATCAGGGGCACGATAAGAGAAAGCTCCGTAGACTTCTTATTCACCCTAGGGACACAAAATAGTCCTGCACCCTGAGAATGCAAAGCCCGGGCCGGTACATAGGGTTTAATTAGGTCAGCTAAGTACGGAGGTGCCAGTCTGTGAACAATTTTATAGGTTAGTAGCAGAATCTTAAAATCTGATCTCACTGAGACAGGAAGCCAGTGAAGGGATGCCAAAATGGGTGTAATGTGGTCAAACGTTCTATGTTATCGTCCCCGGGGAATGATGTCTGATGGTCACGTCCCTCGGCCTCACTTACGGCCCTGATCACTCCCACGCCCATTCGAGGAGTGATGCACTTTCAGTCGGGCACTTTTCCAACGTGTGATGTTGGGCACTTAGTTTTATTTTATTTTCTATTCTAGGCATCCTCAGTGACCGTAGCTGGCTGAAGAAGTGCTCCTTCAGTAATACTTCACAGGTGGTGTGGGTTAGTTCCTTCATTTTTCATTCATGTCCAGACCACTATGACCGTCAGACACCTGGGTCAGTGGTTCAGAGACGGAATTTGAGGTTTTGTACTCCTGAATGTTTGTGATTTGTGTAATACTTCTGTAGTCATTCATCATATACACAATTACTTTTTAATCCAGTAAACCAATCAGCCATTTTCTGCTGAATTTGCACGATCTTGCTACGGTGTAGCTTATTATTTAAGTAGAATTTACTTATTCATTTTATTTTTTCCTCCTAAATTTCAGCTCCTCAATGAGCCAGCTCCTTTCAGCCCTCAAGGTTTTTTTTTTTACATAGTAAAAATAAAAGGTTTATCTGAAATGGCTCTGCTCTGTTTTTTTTTTTTTTATCTTGTCAGCCCCCTCCCTCCAGCACATCCTGGCCTCTCCTTAACAAACTACTTTCGGAAGAGAAATAAGGTTGAGGACTTTCAATGGAAGAGAGGTCTTGAGATTCGGCTCAAAGGACCAAAATATGTTTGAAGAATTCTTTACTGGAGACCACATTCAGAGCCAAAGTCGGGTTATTTTATTCTTGCAAGAAGAAGCAAACAGTAGTTCACAAAGCTGCAAAGCGTCATTGCTCAAAGGAGTCACGTTCTCACACAGAACGTAAAGCACACCGTGTTTCTTCTTTGTTATCTTGCAGGTGGACGTGGGAGTAACCACTCATCAATTTGCAAGGTCTTTCTGCACAGACATGTTTACTGGAATCTTACAAAATGAAGAAAGGTTATATGAATACACAGCATACAACAAGATTACACAAGAATAAAATCTGACACGATTTTTCCAGCAGTTTTCCAATATTAAAATTAAAATATTTTTGTTTCCACTGCAAATGCTGTCATGGAATGGGATAGAATCCCGATATTCTCGTACGTTTGTCCTCAACTTTATGATAAAAGGTACAGCTGGATATGAATCAGATAACTTTGTATATTATAATTCACTGTTGTCATGCAAAACTGTTCCCTGTTTAAAAAGGGGGGCATGCCCAACCTCCCATCCATTTCAAAATTTTAACATGGAGTCATAAATTGTGGGGTAAACCGGAGGTCACGTCTTTGACAGAAAGCACCTATGCACCCAGAGACAGACTTTAAAAACAAAGCAATATGAGGGCTCTGCGTTGCTGCACACTGCTGTAAGTTTTTTTTATGGAACAATTGCCATGCCATGTCACAAAAGTTGCACTGTCTGAAAAAGCTACAGCGAGTCAGTGGTATATGTCATGCCCTAACACCCCATTTACACCGAGATGCAATTGAAAAACGGCCTCTGCTCGCCATCACTCTCACTGACTCCCATTGGGGTTGCAGGGTAGTCACAACAGGGTCTCCACGGTCGGAAAAAAGATCCCTCTTGGTCACCATCACTCTCCATCATTCCTCATTGGTCTCCATCAGGTGTCCGAGCGTATTGAACTGTTTAAAACACTCTAGTTAACAGATACAGGGGTCTCATGATCGGTCTTGATAAACTCTCACATGGCTCAACTCACTCTCAGTGTGATCCTGTGGGTCGTAATAGACTCTCAATTCATTCTGCATGAGGTTGCATCAATGATTGCGGATCTTAACACATTCTTCACGCACACAATTCAGTCGCAGTGCGAGCTTGGTGTAAAGCAAACAACAGATCACAATGCAGACCAGCCAAGGCTTGTGAGAGTTGACAAAATGTTATGATGTTGTAGGTCTTCTATAGGTCTTGGTCCGGTGTAAACCCGGCATTAAATAGAATCAGCAATAAGAAAACAGACTGTTTCAATGACAGCATGTGATGAGTGAAGCTGTTAAAACGTCACAGATAAGTTATCTTCCTTCAAAGACATGTCTCCGAGGGAAAAGGCAGGAAATTGTAAAAAGGAGGAGGCCCACTCCACCAGGAGAGGGATCAGAGGTCAGGGAGAGAGAAATAAGAGACCGGCTGCAACAGTGGGAAGAGTGCATAATGCACTGTTTTCAGTACATGTAGTTTTTTTTTTTTTATCAGTATAAGGTTTCATTACATTTTCTCAATTGATAAAGAATATGGCAGGTATCCATGATTGGCAAACACGCCAAACACGCCCCTCTCCTTAGCCTGACATACACCTCCCAAAAATTGGAACTACACATTGAAACGACAGAGACTGCAAGGGCTGTGATTGGTCACTTTCCCAGTTTCATGCCTTATTCCTCTCTTGTCATATTTAAAAGTTTTTGCGACGATTACATTTCAATCATGGATCAAGTAGAGAAACGTTTGGAAGAAAAAGTCTGCAAATATGACCAACTCTAGAACACAGACACTCAAATGACCCACAATTCATGGAGGGAAACTGCACGTAGCTTTGGTTTGGAGGTTGGTGATTGTAAAAAGAAGTGGAGGTTGTTGAGGGACATATTGGTACAGAAAAAGGAAAAAAAAGTGCAGGAGCAGTGGTGGTGCAGGCGGAAAGTTCCTGCCTTGTTCTTCACATCACGCCACCTAATATTCCGGCTGTAAATTGCATTGTGACACCCAGCAAAGCAACAGAGAATTTCAAAAGACTTCATGCCCACGTTGATGTGAATGCATGGAGTTGGAGAAGCCTCAAAAACACATCAAAACTGGCTGCAGAGAAAAGCAGGTTAATATTATGCTTGCGAATACTGTGTGTTACTATTATCTTTGTATTGCGGGTCAGTTTGCAGCATTAAAACCAGCCAGTGAGCAGGGGGAAGTCATGGTTCAGTTACTGCCCACTTCACCCACTTTCAGCGAGCTGCGAGTACAAAGCCGTATTGTTGGAGTTATTCTGTAGATACACTGTTTTATTTTATCATGCATGTTTTGTGTTCTCTGCTCTGGTAGAATGTAGTTCTCTCTGCTCTGATAAAGTGTATTGTACTGATGTGATGGGTGAAGGTTACTTAAGATATGTGACATGACGTGTTTCTGCAAGTTGTGGTATCTCTGTGTGCACGCTAAGCTCTTTTTAGGACATGTGAAGATGACTCATGCAGGACGCAGCCGAAGCTGAGCAGTAAGATAAAGAATAGAGAATTGAATGTTCCAACCACAGTGTGATTGTGATACATCAGTCCTTTTGTCAGAAGAAGTGTGATTAATCGTTAGATGTCTTAAACACATCTTAACCGAGCCCAAGATTAAAAAGGTTCTGAACATCCTGAATGTATTGTGCAATCAGCAGTTCTGCGGCAACAGCTCACGCGCTATCACTCTTCCCCTCAGGAGCTGTACCGCCCATGTATGTAGGGAAGTCCTAAATAAAAAGAGCGGGAGCGCAGGCCAGACTTTAGTGTAGCTTTGGTGTACAGCCTGACTGCACTCCTCGCAAGCTTAAATTGAATTCTATCTCTCACTTGTTTTATTGCCTGGTTGTCTCTTCCTCGTATCAAAGGTACAGTATTCTAAACCCGACACGTATCCGCTGTGCAGCAGCTCCAAGTTGAAAAACAGTTGTCTCTCAAAGCGCGGCAACGCTCATGGTTTTACTATTATTGTGAACACCCCCTTTTCTACTTTTTTTTACTAATAGCCCAATTTCATAGCCTTAAGAGTGTGCATATCATGAATGCGTGGTCTTGTTGGATTTGTGAGAATCTACTGAATCTGCTGCTACCTTGTTTCCCATGTAACAATAAGAAATATACTCAAAACCTGGATTAATCTTTTTAGTCACATAGCACTACTATTATTCTGAACACTACTGTATGTGTGTGTCGTGCTCTACGTGTTAAACTTGCTTTGCATGTGAATGTGCCACCAGTTGTAGTTATACTGTTTCCTGCCTTACATATGTTAACAAGCTGAGACATACGTATCGCTGCTTTTCCTGGAAGGAGGAAGCTGTTTTCCTGTCTCAACAACATGCATTCTGGTTCCAATCACATGCTGCATTGTAGCAGGCACAGATGGGTGTCTGTATCCCTACGGGTGAAGGGTGGTGGTCTGCCCCTGCTGTGCATGTAATCAACAGGCTTTGATGTTTTCCTGTGAAGAACCCTGTGGGGTTAAAGCCCCTGTCACAGTGGCGTATTCATACAGCTGCTCATTGCAGCGTTGTGTTTCATTTAAATACGCCCGAGGTTGGGGTACTTCTCTTTCTCCAATAGATTCCAGAACTGGACATTCATACCAGGCGTTGCTCTGAATTTGAGCTCAATGTCATTTTTCAGTGTGAGGACCTTATTCTCAATAGCACAGCTATCCAGGTGGAAGAGTGATGCCACTTTGGATGTCATAATTTATAACCCCCAAAGGCCATAAAACCATAAACGGTCATAATTTATGACCCCACCCCCTAAGCCCCACCTCCAAAACCCTTCCACCTGCATCTAATTTTTTAATACTGTTTTGTATATTTTTTAATTCCTGAATTAAAGAACAATTAAAAATAACCTTTAATGTAATTATGGGAGGATTTCTTTAATGTAGTAATTAATGAAATATTGAATTATGATATAATTAAACGTGAATATATAAAATAGAGTTTTTATGAAGTAATTATAATAGCAGTTATTTAAAATAAAAGTCTGTTTTTGTAATGCTGCTTCTTTCTGTTTTCTTGCGTTGAAAACCCGCACAGGAGCCTTCAGCTGCACACAGAGTATCCTGCTAATGGTTAATGAAATAGTAGTTTATAATTAAATGCAAATATTTATAAGAATAATTAATTATAAATATATTATAAGTTTTAATTATAATTATTTGTATATAATAATATATATTATTACAATTAATTATAACTTATAGTATAATTATGACAATTATAAGAACAACGATTAATTATAATGGCTGTTATTTAAAATAAAAGTCTTTTTTGAAATAATTAAAGAAATAGTCTTTAGTTTCTTTGTAAAGTAATGTTTAACTGCATCATCAGAACTCTGTCAGTGAAAACCCACACAGGAGCCTGCATGCACCTGTTGTTAAGAGCAAAAGCATCAATGATTTGGTCGCTATCCAGAGGCCGTGTTCTCTGAGGGGTAATTGCCTGGAGTTACACCAGGTCACTGGCTTGTCTGTGGCTTCTGCTATTCCTCACGTAGTTCTTTAGGTGACACAGACTTCACTTCTTTCCAATTGCACTCGTGGATATTTGGGCAGCAAAAACTGAACCATTTCACTCTAAACGGCACTCAGTGCAGTGCGACGTCATCATTGATGCTGGAAAACCCCGTCCATGTCTTTCTCTCCTCTAGGCTTGACTACTGTAACTCCCTGCTCTTTAGGATCTCTGGAAAAAACCTTCAAAGGCTACATTTGAAACAGTGCAGCTAGAATTCTGATGAGAGTACGTAAACAGGAGCACATTAGACCTATACTCCATAACCCCCACTGGTTCCCCATCACCTACAGAATCCATTTTAAGATTGCTCTCATCACTCACCAATGCATCCATGGCAATGCCCCCACATACCTCAAAGATCTCCTCACTCCCCACACATCCTCCCATTCCCTCCGTTCATACAACACTACTCTGTCCCCCTCACACCAAAAGTCACACAATGGGAGACAGGGCCTTCTGTTCAGCTGTCCCTCATGTTTGGAACTCCCTCCCTGACCATCAGAGGGCTCCACAAACTGTGGAAGGTTTAAAAAAAGCCTCAAGTCATACCTGTTTAGACAGGCCTTGCACAGGTCTCAAAAATTTGAATTTGTTGCATCTTAGTCTTTTTATTGTATTTTATTATTTTATTTTGGATTTATTATATTTTGGTGACTGTTTTTATCTTAAGATTTTATTTTTTCATTGTCTTATTTATCCTTGGTTTTATTTTTTCCTTGTAGCTGTTTAAGATTTTTATTAATGAAAGGTGCATTATAAATTAAATTTATTATTATTATTATCATGACATTGTTGAAGGTGATGTCACTGAATGTCACGTTACACTCATTTTGTGTAAAACAATCCATTCTGTTGATGAATGTTTATTTTATTTTATGAGTGGAATATTTATCTAATCCCATAAATCTGAAAAATGCCAGAATTGTCTTACTGTGGAAAACTGACAGGATGATGTCATCACCCTGCCTCTGTAATATGTTCACAGTGTAATTTAACAGTCTAATTTAGCATATTATTTTTTCTTCTTGTTGGTGGTGGGACAAAATGCTGGCATCCTCCAGCTGAGAAACTCCCCTAAAGCAGACAGATGCTGAGGGGCTTTTTAAAAAATTCTTCAAACAAACAAAAAAAAAACCTTAACAAGTAACTTCCATCATAACGAATTAATGCATTTCCAGATGTCATCTTCCAAAACAAGGGTGTCGTGGAGAACAGTTTTCATCTGTGATGAAGAATCCTCACAGGTCAGATTAAAAAAACTTTATTTAATTCGTGAGCTGGCTTCTAATGTTTTACCACATCTTCTTCTCCATTTTTTGTAGAAGCGTTACAGAGCTACATACAGGCCTGGCATATGTACTACAGCATTTTCACGCGGTTTCATTGGATCTGTGAGAACAGAGATATTTCTTGAATGGAACACTTTTTGAAAATGACAAAGAAAAAGATTGTAATGCAGAAGTTTAGTTTCAGTGTGGACAAGGTCTTAAAAACATGGGATGAAATTAAATTAAAATAACAAATGAGGAATTTTTTTTGGAGGGGTGCTATGATAAATCCAGTGGGAGCTCTAGCGCCCCCTTGGTGCCACTCATGCATAAAGGTAATGCCAGGAGACAAGGGATACCGGTAGTAGGGATTTTATTGTATTCAATGTGTATGATTGTGGTTGTGTGGATGTGGGTTGTAATTTGGGGTCTGATTGAATTAACTTCTGTTGAGACTTAACTGTGTGTAATAATTTTTTGCTGACTGACTCGCCATAACGGATAAACTTACGTATTAATGAAATAATCTTATTCAGTTTGTTAAGATGATAACTCAAAAACAATAAATACCATCTTCTTACTACCCATATCAAATGATCATACAGTATAACTTGGATAAAGTGGTTAAAATATGATTAACTTTTACGCACTGGTTTAGTGGAAAAGCCAGGTTTGTTTTTGCTTATTTAATATACTACAAGCAGCCATGATGTTGGAAATGAGCAACAGGTACGTTCTGTGTCCAAAAACTTTTTTCAGACTGTAGCAGAGGACTGATCTTGAAGGCGTCGGGGGAGAAGCGTACATGTGCACACACACACAAATGCTGAGGGAAGCTTCACCTCATGTGAAAAGCCAAAGATCATTTTCAGGAGTGATATGTTACTAGTTGGCCCGTTTGAATAGCCCCCTGGGTGCTCCAATGAGTACATACTGTTGGGCTCCAAATGCGCCCTGCGCCATTACGCACAGCAATCAGTGAAAGCAGACGGAGAGCCTCTGATGACAATCTCACATGCTCAAACAAAGAGTGTGTAACTATCAGGATTGCTCCACTAGTTTGCATGTGAATGTTACTGGATAACTCTGTGGCTTTTACCATGAACACCAAAAAAACTCATAGACCATTTTGTATATATTGTTCAAAATGTGCATTTGTGTTTATTGTTTAAAACGTTTTGTTGTACAGTCTTTCACACAAGACCTCAAATTACCTTTATAAAGTGTCAAAACAGTTGTTTATTATAGTTTGCTGTGTGTTTTGAATAAATGTGTGTGGAAAATTATTTTCCGCTTTACTTTTCTGTCCTTATTTTTGATTGTAAACCTTTATTACACCTATAAAACACAACAAAAGCATATATTTTATGAAAGCACAGGTTGTCCTGAAAAAGAGACATAAAACTTGATTGTGGGATGCAGGGAGAGCTGTTAACAGCAATAATAAAACATTTATGCCAGGCAAGTGAACTGTCCAAAAAATGCCCTCGGACCCCAAAGGGTTAATGGGTGGTGCCGAGCTGTTCTATAAAGTCTGCGTGTTGTGTGAACCAAAACAGAAAATTGATGAGATGCTGTTGCATTGTCAAAATGGGAAATTGTTGCTCCTTAATTTGCAAATTCCACAATAGTCAAATTGCAAGTGAATGTGTTCTCAAGTGTACGTATTTCCTGTTTAAACCCAGGTGTTTCTGGTGTAACAATGGATTTTTTCCTGTTAAGATATCAGTTTGCAGGACAGGAAGGGGTAAGGGGGTTGGATAGTTCTAACTAGGGATGGGTATCGAGAACTGGTTCCTTTCGGGTATCGTTAAGTGACATCAATGACCTTTATGCTTAAGGGGCTTTCACAGTGGCGTATTCGTAGAGCTGCTCATTACAGCGTATCATCTACGCTGTAATGAGCAGCTCTCCGCCCACTTCACGAGGAGTTTTTTCTCAATACGTAGCAGTATGTTGAGGGCTACGCACGTAGGATAGAAGAAATCAAACCTGTTTAATTTTCTTCGGCATACAGCACAGCATGGAGCCTTCACGCGAGTACATGCAGCACCGTGCTACTGTCCGCTATTGTGAGCCCGCCCACGCTTCAACACGGTACTGTGCGCCACTTCACATCTCCCTGTTGTTCTTCTGGAGCTATAAATGCTGCAAGATCATTGCTTCACTTTATCATACTGGACTAATTATATGAGGACTGTTTCACTGTGTCGCATCATTTCATAAAAGTGCTCTCTCTCTCTGTCAGAGAGCGGTTTTATTTTGAGGAGTCTGAGTCTCCTTAAAATAAAACCGCTCTCTCTCCTCTATCAGACTCCTTAAAATAAAATAAAATAAAACCGCTCTCTTGCGCGCTCTCCCTCTCTCTCTCTCTCTCTCTCTTTGTGGGTCTAATCAGAGCTGTGACTCTTTAAAATAAACGCATACACGCTGCATGTCGGTGCGCTCATCAAACGCCCTGATCGATCAGTCTGATCAAAGCTGAAAAGAGCTGTGACTCTAATATAAACGTGCACTCGCTCCATAAAAAAATAAATAAATAATGATAATAATAATGTTAAATGACTCTGTTTTTGAGCTGCAACACACCATGCAGTAGAGAACAGAGCGCACTTCCACAGAGGCAGAAAATAGCACTGAAACTGGTGCAGCATGGCACACGTGTCAGATCCCGCTGTATAGAACCAGCTCTCCGTCTCTGGGGTCCGACCTTCGTGTCTCCGCGGGTATTACCCGGCAGGGCTGCACAAAGGCTGTTCAAGCTGGTGGCGAGGAGATTCGTCTAGCCGCTCACTGCCTCCATCCGGACGTCCACCCCGCTGACGCTGATCTCGCACCCCGGTCGAATAGCCTCCTCTGGAACCAGGATACGAGCCGGCCACGCCCGTTAACGGCAGCTCTCCTCTTATGGATCAGGGCTCTTGGAATGTTGCTAGATTTTAAATTTAGTGACTCGTACAGCGAGTCCCCAGGATGCGTTAGTTTCGTTAAAAACCAGACTAACCTTTTAGAGCACTTTTTGATGTTGTACACCCAAAAAACTTTAACTTTTACACCTTAAGAAGAATCAATAAATCCAATGTCCGAGCCTTAACACTTTAACTGCATGCTTGGAAATTTATTGCAGGTTTTGCAAGTGCTGACAACATAATCAAAATCGGTTATATGATGATAATTTCACAACAGTAATTCAAATATAATCAGAATAATAATTGGCAGAGATTTTTGTTTTTGATTCAGTAATGCTGTCTGATCTTACTCTGACTGGACTGGATTAACTTCTTAACAATTTTTCCAGGAGTGAGGGAAGGAGGTTTTTGTTGTTAAAATCCCCAGTTCAATGGACTTGATTTCCTCTTCATCAGCTATTAGTTGTTAGCTGACCACGATCCTTGTGTGATGTTGTAATCCTTCAGGAAATAAATCCACATAAGAGTTTATTCCTTCTTCAATCAACCAAAAGTTGATCTAATCCACTCTGGTATGATGTGATGATCCTTGAGAGAGAAAACGTTGAAACTTCCCCACTCAGACTTAAGGCCAGTGATTATTCTCCAATGCTCTGCTACTCCGTGACTGGACGGCCTGAGTGGGAGTTGAAAACTCTCTCAGATAATCTCTTATGTCTCCAATCCTCTCGCTCCTCGATTCCAATTGCAGCTCACAAGATGGTCAAGTCTTGTGATCTCCTCGTAGCAGCGGAGAAGTGACAACAGCACCTCTCCCTGGAAGAATAACCCCGTTTCCTGTTGTTGTACAGTTTTTATATGAAAACTCTTGTTGTTGTTGAGTTGATCTTGGTTACCATGGGGATGATGGTGACTCAAAACCTCCTCCCTGCTCCTTCCCTTACTGGAAGCCATCTGCAGCCCTTGCCAGTAACTTGATTGCTCAAGTTCCTCTTTTCTGTTTAACACATCAGCTTTTCTGAGAATTCATTCTTTTTAAATCATGTCTTTTAGAATCACATCAATCATATTCAATCATTTCATTACAACTTTCTTTCACATAAAAACAATTCATATGATCATATACAAACATATTCATTTCATATTCTATCATGTCTTAATTGTTTTCAGTTGTTTTTATCATCAGCTCTTCTGGCCTTTCTTGCGACATCACTAACTTCTTCTTTTTTCTCTGCCTCTGCACTAAAAACAACTTCTTTCAGTTCCTCCTTCTCCTGACTGCAATGAAAAACAACTTTAGTTCTTCTTTTTCTGTAACTGCACCCTTTATGAAAAACAACTCATATAATCATTCATTTTACTTATTTGTCACATACTTTTTCTAATCAACTCTTACTTTTAACACATTAATACTTCATTTAATCATACTTTGTCATTTTAGAATCGTTTTAGACATATTCCATCGTCTTCACCACTGAGTTCATTCCATGGGCCTTACTCCAGGAAAGTACCAAACACTGTTCAGTTTATTCCAACAACGTGTGTATTAATCCAATGGCACGTATTATATTCCAAGATGAAAACAAGCTGAAAGCAAGCTTAAAGTCATCTTTCTTGACACCCCCTCCATGACTTGAAGCTCTGCCGATCTCTTTATACTTCCATAAAAACATCCCCGTCGTCGTCGACAGGGTGAAGGGTGAGCACTTCCTTCTCATCCACCATCGGTGACAGAACAGGAGGAGCTGGAGTTGAACGACACTCATCCAGCACCACGTACTCCTCTCCGCCCATCTGTAGATTGCTGTCGCCGTCAGAAGGCTGCTCCTCTAGTTGCGATGCTTGTGATGGTAATTCCGATGGAGATGGTGTCGCCTCATATTCCTGAGATGATAACCTGTCAGGGAACGATGGTGCGCATGGTGAAGCGGGGGTCACAGGTGTATAACACGGTGTAACTGGTGTAGATGGCCGTGGTGATGTATCCTTCGGTTGAGGTGAAGCTTCAGCGTGAATATCCTCAGGCTCAGGCTGTTGAAGGTGTTCGTCCAGGAACACCTGCGTGAGGGCCTCCAAACACCAGTTCATATCCTCAGTCTGTACTCCAACCTCCACAGTGTGCTGTGGAGATAAACGTGGAGCTGGTGGTAATGAAGGACCAATGGCCACGATCCGGCCATCGGCAAGATGAGCTGTGGAGAATCTTATTCCTGTAGGGTACATCCACATTTTGGAAAACACGGGGCAATACGTATATCCTTCTGAAGACACTATAGTGTCAGCTCATATTTGATCAACCAAAAGAGAATGCCAAATCACGGTTGCCTCAGCCTCAATTTTTTAGGTATGTTGCTGTTGGTACCTGGGGCAGAAAAGATGTATCCTTCCGTCCAATTATTCTTCGTGCCACTTGGACAGCGAAGTTGTTGCTATAACACGTCGGGCACCACAGAGTCGGTGTTACCTCCCAGAAGTAGATCACTTGTTCCAGGGTGGCTTGACAATGAATACATCTTATATCCCCCTACAGTGTAAGAGGAAACATTAGTCTTGTAACGATTATATTGCAAGCAAGCAAAAGAGTTTGTCGGGATTATTCAGATGCACGCCAGAGCTGCCTCATGATCACCGTAGGAGAGTGGGACGGTGATGACGTTACCATTCCCGCTGTAGCTGAAGGAGCTGTAAGCGGGAAGCAAGCATCATAGGTCGTAAACCATAACAGCAGGAGTAGTTGACTAACCATGGACAGCCAGTATAAGGATGATAATATTCCCCATCCTAAGGCCCAAATTATGATAAGTCCAAGTTTGTAGAGCCAGGGTTTCTTGCGTTGTACGGCTCCGGTTAACGTAGCTATGTACGCCAATAGGGTCAGGGCCATCACAGCTTCGCACACAATGTCAGCTATCACTGCCAGGGCGTAAAAGATTGCTGTCATATCTATCACCATCCAAATTGTAATCGATGTGTACTGCCATATTCCCCAACAGTCAAACTGGAGATTAAAGCGACCGAGGACGTGAGTGATGAATAAAGACAACCCTAAGTCACTCTGACCGTAGTGCAGATTGATGATCGCCAATCTGACACATCCATGTAGTAACGTTACTATTCGTAGTGGTTGTCGTAAGTCCCAATGGCCGACACAGCAGTATAGCAGCCATATTAACAGTAATACAATAAACTCCACTCTACTCACTTTGAAGATGGTGTCATTTATGCCACCAGTATTGTTGGACATTCAATCAATCAATTTTTTTATATAGCGCCAAATCACAACAAACAGTTGCCCCAAGGCGCTTTATATTGTAAGGCAAGGCCATACAATAATTATGTAAAACCCCAACGGTCAAAACGACCCCCTGTGAGCAAGCACTTGGCTACAGTGGGAAGGAAAAACTCCCTTTTAACAGGAAGAAACCTCCAGCAGAACCAGGCTCAGGGAGGGGCAGTCTTCTGCTGGGACTGGTTGGGGCTGAGGGAGAGAACCAGGAAAAAGACATGCTGTGGAGGGGAGCAGAGATCGATCACTAATGATTAAATGCAGAGTGGTGCATACAGAGCAAAAAGAGAAAGAAACAGTGCATCATGGGAACCCCCCAGCAGTCTACGTCTATAGCAGCATAACTAAGGGATGGTTCAGGGTCACCTGATCCAGCCCTAACTATAAGCTTTAGCAAAAAGGAAAGTTTTAAGCCTAATCTTAAAAGTAGAGAGGGTGTCTGTCTCCCTGATCTGAATTGGGAGCTGGTTCCACAGGAGAGGAGCCTGAAAGCTGAAGGCTCTGCCTCCCATTCTACTCTTACAAACCCTAGGAACTACAAGTAAGCCTGCAGTCTGAGAGCGAAGCGCTCTATTGGGGTGATATGGTACTACGAGGTCCCTAAGATAAGATGGGACCTGATTATTCAAAACCTTATAAGTAAGAAGAAGAATTTTAAATTCTATTCTAGAATTAACAGGAAGCCAATGAAGAGAGGCCAATATGGGTGAGATATGCTCTCTCCTTCTAGTCCCCGTCAGTACTCTAGCTGCAGCATTTTGAATTAACTGAAGGCTTTTTAGGGAACTTTTAGGACAACCTGATAATAATGAATTGCAATAGTCCAGCCTAGAGGAAATAAATGCATGAATTAGTTTTTCAGCATCACTCTGAGACAAGACCTTTCTGATTTTAGAGATATTGCGTAAATGCAAAAAAGCAGTCCTACATATTTGTTTAATATGCGCTTTGAATGACATATCCTGATCAAAAATGACTCCAAGATTTCTCACAGTATTACTAGAGGTCAGGGTAATGCCATCCAGAGTAAGGATCTGGTTAGACACCATGTTTCTAAGATTTGTGGGGCCAAGTACAATAACTTCAGTTTTATCTGAGTTTAAAAGCAGGAAATTAGAGGTCATCCATGTCTTTATGTCTGTAAGACAATCCTGCAGTTTTGCTAATTGGTGTGTGTCCTCTGGCTTCATGGATAGATAAAGCTGGGTATCATCTGCGTAACAATGAAAATTTAAGCAATACCGTCTAATAATACTGCCTAAGGGAAGCATGTATAAAGTGAATAAAATTGGTCCTAGCACAGAACCTTGTGGAACTCCATAATTAACTTTAGTCTGTGAAGAAGATTCCCCATTTACATGAACAAATTGTAATCTATTAGACAAATATGATTCAAACCACCGCAGCGCAGTGCCTTTAATACCTATGGCATGCTCTAATCTCTGTAATAAAATTTTATGGTCAACAGTATCAAAAGCAGCACTGAGGTCTAACAGAACAAGCACAGAGATGAGTCCACTATCCGAGGCCATAAGATCATTTGTAACCTTCACTAATGCTGTTTCTGTACTATGATGAATTCTAAAACCTGACTGAAACTCTTCAAATAGACCATTCCTCTGCAGATGATCAGTTAGCTGTTTTACAACTACCCTTTAAAGAATTTTTGAGAGAAAAGGAAGGTTGGAGATTGGCCTATAATTAGCTAAGATAGCTTTTAAGTAATGGTTTAATTACTGCCACCTTAAAAGCCTGTGGTACATAGCCAACTAACAAAGATAGATTGATCATATTTAAGATCGAAGCATTAAATAATGGTAGGGCTTCCTTGAGCAGCCTGGTAGGAATGGGGTCTAATAAACATGTTGATGGTTTGGATGAAGTAACTAATGAAAATAACTCAGACAGAACAATCGGAGAGAAAGAGTCTAACCAAATACCGGCATCACTGAAAGCAGCCAAAGATAACGATACGTCTTTGGGATGGTTATGAGTAATTTTTTCTCTAATAGTTAAAATTTTGTTAGCAAAGAAAGTCATGAAGTCATTACTAGTTAAAGTTAATGGAATACTCAGCTCAATAGAGCTCTGACTCTTTGTCAGCCTGGCTACAGTGCTGAAAAGAAACCTGGGGTTGTTCTTATTTTCTTCAATTAGTGATGAGTAGAAAGATGTCCTAGCTTTATGGAGGGCTTTTTTATAGAGCAACAGACTCTTTTTCCAGGCTAAGTGAAGATCTTCTAAATTAGTGAGACGCCATTTCCTCTCCAACTTATGGGTTATCTGCTTTAAGCTACGAGTTTGTGAGTTATACCACGGAGTCAGGCACTTCTGATTTAAAGCTCTCTTTTTCAGAGGAGCTACAGCATCCAAAGTTGTCTTCAATGAGGATGTAAAACTATTGACGAGATACTCTATCTCACTTACAGAGTTTAGGTAGCTACTCTGCACTGTGTTGGTATATGGCATTAGAGAACATAAAGAAGGAATCATATCCTTAAACCTAGTTACAGCGCTTTCTGAAAGACTTCTAGTGTAATGAAACTTATTCCCCACTGCTGGGTAGTCCATCAGAGTAAATGTAAATGTTATTAAGAAATGATCAGACAGAAGGGAGTTTTCAGGGAATACTGTTAAGTCTTCTATTTCCATACCATAAGTCAGAACAAGATCTAAGATATGATTAAAGTGGTGGGTGGACTCATTTACTTTTTGAGCAAAGCCAATAGAGTCGAGTAGTGTTGAGGCTGTCATTCTCAGCATCTGTGTGGATGTTAAAATCGCCCACTATAATTATCTTATCTGAGCTAAGCACTAAGTCAGACAAAAGGTCTGAAAATTCACAGAGAAACTCACAGTAACGACCAGGTGGACGATAGATAATAACAAATAAAACTGGTTTTTGGGACTTCCAATTTGGATGGACAAGACTAAGAGTCAAGCTTTCAAATGAATTAAAGCTCTGTCTGGGTTTTTGATTAATTAATAAGCTGGAATGGAAGATTGCTGCTAATCCTCCGTCCCGGCCCGTGCTACGAGCATTCTGACAGTTAGTGTGACTTGGGGGTGTTGACTCATTTAAACTAACATATTCATCCTGCTGTAACCAGGTTTATGTAAGGCAGAATAAATCAATATGTTGATCAATTATTATATCATTTACCAACAGGGACTTAGAAGAGAGAGACCTAATGTTTAATAGACCACATTTAACTGTTTTAGTCTGTGGTGCAGTTGAAGGTGCTATATTATTTTTTCTTTTTGAATTTTTATGCTTAAATAGATTTTTGCTGGTTATTGGTAGTCTGGGAGCAGGCACCGTCTCTACGGGGATGGGGTAATGAGGGGATGGCAGGGGGAGAGAAGCTGCAGAGAGGTGTGTAAGACTACAACTCTGCTTCCTGGTCCCAACCCTGGATAGTCACGGTTTGGAGGATTTAAGAAAATTGGCCAGATTTCTAGAAATGAGAGCTGCTCCATCCAAAGTGGGATGGATGCCGTCTCTCCTAACAAGACCAGGTTTTCCCCAGAAGCTTTGCCAATTATCTATGAAGCCCACCTCATTTTTTGGACACCACTCAGACAGCCAGCAATTCAAGGAGAACATGCGGCTAAACATGTCACTCCCGGTCTGATTGGGGAGGGGCCCAGAGAAAACTACAGAGTCCGACATTGTTTTTGCAAAGTTACACACCGATTTAATGTTAATTTTAGTGACCTCCGATTGGCGTAACCGGGTGTCATTACTGCCGACGTGAATTACAATCTTACCAAATTTACGCTTAGCCTTAGCCAGCAGTTTCAAATTTCCTTCAATGTCACCTGCTCTGGCCCCCGGAAGACAATTGACTATGGTTGCTGGTGTCGCTAACTTCACATTTCACAAAACAGAGTCGGCAATAACCAGAGTTTGATCCTCGGCGGGTGTGTCATCGAGTGGGGAAAAGCGGTTAGCGATGTGAACGGGTTGGCGGTGTACACGGGGCTTCTGTTTAGGGCTACACTTCCTCCTCACAGTCACCCAGTCAGCCTGCTTTCCCGGCTGCTCGGGATCTGCCAGGGGGTAACTAACGGCGGCTAAGCTACCTTGGTCCGCACCGACTACAGGGGCCTGGCTAGCTGTAGAATTTTCCACGGTGCGGAGCCGAGTCTCCAAGCTAGCGGATTCCTAAAAACACGCAAAGTGAATAATGTGTAAATAATTTAGAGGTGATTCAGCAGAAGGAGTGCTTTAGTTAAGGCACGTAAAGATTACACTGTGAAACAAATCATAATCTAGATAACTAGATCAATCTAACTGCGCAGATTAAACAGCTAACAGATACAGAAAAACACCGCTGTGCTCCGGAACAGGAAGTGATACAATACCACAGTGAGAGCCAAGCACCAGTAGAGGCAAGCAATTTTTACTTATTTCCTTAAGTTGGTGTGCTGTCATGTGGATGCTTCTTCCTTCTTCGCTCCCCCAAGGCAGAATGAACAGGGCGTGTCTCGGCGTCGAGCTTTATAGGTTCCATAGCTCCTCCCCTAACGGAGGAGGGGCTCCATTTCACTGCGTTGTGTGCTCCTCCCACACAAACGCAGGGCGGCTGCGAAACTTTCTTTTAGCAAAACATATCCAATTACTGCAGCAATAATTAATCCTATTATGGTTAACAGATAGGGCCAAAGATATCCAAACAAATGTCCAATCCAACCGGTCACTACTTCGAGACCTTCTTTAATGACTTCTCCGGTCTCTGCAGCGAAAGTGGTGATGGCTCCTCCAGCGATTATTTGCGTTCTTTCCCACCAAGAACATTCATGCCGACTTCTTCCTTTTCCACAGCTAATCCAATGTTCTGCAGGCGATTCATGTGTACCGTTATTGTAAATCCGATTGGGCCCCAACCAGTCGTAACCGACAATTTCTTGTCCTTCACACAGACTTTTCTTGAAGGCATATCCTTCTTCAAGCATTATCACAGCATCTCCAACAAATGGCACTATGTGACCTAGGATCTGCCTTCTTTTCGACATTCCATGTCCCAGGACAGCCTTGGCACAGCCAACGTTGGGTGGAAAAGCTCTTATCCATTCACCAGCACCGTTCTTCTCCCAAACTGTTTGATGGCCATAGGTGTCGTACTCGTCGTCATAGTAAGCATCACAATAGTCCTCCCAGCCAGGAACATTTCTACAATTTTGGCGGGCAAGGCATATTGTGCATGTAGTATTAAGCTTATTACAAATCATTTTCCAGGGCCGTGGCGTAACATAAGGATTTGGTCTCCAGAGTAGACTAGACCAAGTGGCTCTATCTCTGGAGTAGACTGTGGCGATGTATTGATATTTAACCCAATAATTATTACTTTGGTCTAAACAGGGGAATACCCAATCTTCAATTTCAAATCTCTCCATTCCCCACCAGGTGACGTCCTTACTATGCTTCAGTCCTTCCTGCCATGCTTGAAGGGTCCCCTTAATGGTTGGAATCTGTAACAACTTTGTACAGTTATATACCCATCTTAGCCAATTCCCTGTCTTAATCTGGTATGGGACATCGGGGGGATTTACCAGAACCTTCAGCCAAACTACTATGGTATTCTGTCTCATGTAGGCTTACATAGATTTTATGCACCACACATTGATCAATTTTGCTAAAATCATCCTGAGGTACTGACCTTAGCTCATCAGGTTTTGGTAATTTTTGCACATAGAATTTTGCTTTATGTGGACCCCGCAAACTATGCCCAGTCCACATGTATCCCTTTGGAAAATTCCCCTCAAAATGTCTCAGTGAAACGCTCCAGACCCACGGAAAGGTGTCGTTAAGCCATTCATCATGTTTTGCTTCTTGTACTTGTCTCCAAATAATCCTGTCTATCAAATCAATAACTGGTGTAAGCACCATGTAGTTTTGAGATTTACATCCAATAGGTCGATTCCAATAACATCTATCTAATTTTGCTACTTTTTCTTTTACACAATAATCATTAAGCTCCTTCCATCTCTTTCTAACCTCATTATCAATAATTTTAACTTTTGGTTCTAATACTCGCTGGGTATCTTGTGTTGGCGATGCGGGGAGTAATTTAATTCCTCTTTGTGTTGGTGATATCTTTGTGGATCTCACTAATCCTTCCGGTGAGATGACGGTTGGTATTCCTGTTCCCATGTCGGTAGCGTTGTTCAACGGGGGGATTATTGTAGATGTAGTATCCACTTTCGGCACTCAGCTGCGGGTGTTGTCACAGGTGAGGTTGTAATTTCCCCAATGTTTCCAGGTAGGCATTATCATTCTGCAAACATCATGTCTTGGTAATGCTGGAAAAACAGCTTCTTTTTCCCAATATCCTGCTCGATAGCCCAGTAGTACTCTGCATCCCCATGAGCAATACCAGGCTGGCTCGCCAGGTTCAGGTCTTATCCAAGTACAGCCTACTTCTCTTCGCTCTTTTTGTTTTAACCGTAAGATGGTCGCTACGATAATCTCTTTCTCCCTTACTTGTAGGTTTTGAAGGATCTCTGCTCCGGTGGTCAGGTTGTAATTAGTAGTGACGGTTGGAAATTCCCCACTGTCGTTCAAGTATTGCAGCCACTTTTTCTTTTGCATCTGCTGCATTAGGTTCTTCATCTTTGCCCATTTCTATGTAGAATTCTGGTCCCATATCATGTAGGTGTTTCTTGATTCAACTCCCCAACATGTCTGTTGAAAAGTTTTCGTTGTTGCGTACTGGACCCTGATATGGGTTAAGGTCCAGGGCGTACTACCATAGTGGTACAGGATAGCCAGAAGTACAGCAATGCCGACTAATAATGCTGTAAGTCTGGCCATCCAACTCCAACATTGGAGGCACTTTTTCTTCCACGGCCAGCTTTGTTGCTGCTGTTGCTGCTGCCTTATTCCAACATTTTTGTAGTAGAATTCACTTGGTACTGGTGGCAGCGGCTCCTGCCCTCGTAGTTGTTGCAGTAGTGGCATTTCTATGCCAGATTCTCTTTCTCTTGGTCTGTCGTTGATCCTTCGAGGTTGCGTGGTGATCACGTTGTCTTCCTGTGGTTCTCCCATCTCGGAGATAGATGATCTTAGGTGCTGTTGTTTGTCTCGTGCTCTCACCAGGGACACTTGATGCTCGTTGCTGAAGAAGAATGTTTAACAAGGGAGATGGCCACGGGAGTCTAATATCCAGTCCTAGCCACGCCCATTGCCAAGTGACAACTGTCACCTCCTTCATTTCAGGCGGTGGTCCCTGGGGTGTGAAGAAACACTGTGAAGATGCAGGATACAATTCTCTACGTAGGTGCAAGATGTCCTCATAGGCGTTCCAATATGTCTCTCCATTGTAGAGATACTGTGCTATCACAGAGTACAGAGGAGTTGATCTTCGAAATAATCCTCTTCCCGACTTTATGCCAAGTCGTATCAGTATAGCCTTTGGGGGTTGCCAAAGCCCCACTAGTACTCTGGTTCGCCATCCGCTTCTAATAGGCGGAACACTCCCACCTTTTTCGATGTCAAGATGCTGTACTGTCGTACATATTGGCAAAGTTTGGTTCTCAATCAAATAAAAAGTTGATTGTGCCTCTTTTTTCTGAAGTCTTTTAAACATGTAGGGACTACTGGTCCATATCTGGAAAGATCCGAGCCAAATATCCACATACATTCCTTGTAATGGATCAACATAATTAGGTCCCCATCTTATTTTAAATCTGCAGCCCCTTTTCTGTACACACACCACGTTTAAGATGCAGGGGTATATGTTTGGACACCAGGGTATTGGGTAAAACTTCCATCCGACCCCGGGGCAATTCCAGTGTTGTCCAACTTTGTCCACGATAGGTTCTAGAGGAGTGTATATTCCAGGCGCTGTAAGGTCAGCAGTTCTGTTATATGAGTCATTATCTACAAAGTATCCTCCTGTTCCCAACAACCATCCTTTTTCTTTGTAATCCTTTTGCGGCCAACTTAAACATATTTTCTTGTAGGGTAATTCCAAATATGGTGTAAGTCCTCTCGGCCCGGAGCGTAGACTATTTACATTATTTTCATCCAATTTGAAGGTCCGCAGCATGATTCAGAGTGAGTTGTTACTCCGCCATTGGTCTCCTTCTCTTCCTGCCAAGATACACCACCATAGGGAACAGTCGTTGTCTCTTAGAGAGATGAGTGTAGATGGGAGATGGGTGCTTAAGTTCTGAATCCATTCCTTTCCACGCCCATTTCCACATCGTAACAATCACTCTATCAGGTTTAGGGAGGGGTCCCTCAGGGATCCTCTGTACTTGATTTGGGGGTACATAGTCCCATAGATCTTGCCAATGATGCCAAAACCGGTATCCAGAATACCTGGATTGTGATAGGGCCAGATAAAGGGGAACTATAGGCTTGTCTTCTTGATCCTTAGACTCAATTTGAAGCTGAATCTTCATTGCCTGACTACAGTTCCAGACCCCTCTTTTGTGCAGGTAGATGAAGTTTTGATTTTCAAAAATTGGTGGTACGGTTGGGGGTAGGAGGCCCATACAGTCCAGAGGTTGTTCAATAATTCTCAAATTTAATGTCTGTTTATCTAATACGGGATATCTTGGGTCTTGCAGTCGTCTGTTCAATTGACGTTTCATGTTGGGGCTTGTCATCCAGATCAAGCACTGGTTAAGGTATATTTCAATGTAGATTCCTTGGAGTGGCTCAACATAATTAATCCCCCATCTCACTGTGAATCTTAGGTCTTTGAATTGTAGGTAAACCACATTTAATATCCATGGGTATGTATCTGGACAACTTGGAATCGATTGGGACATTTTTCGGCGTCCGTTCATGTACCAATACCGCAGACTTGCATCGCTCAGCACTCGGTCAGAGAGTATTTTTTGTCCTGTTGTCTCTGTCAATTCGGCATCTCTTTTATATTCATAACTTGAGACAAAATATCCTTTAGATGCTAGTTCCCAGTTTTCTTCTTCAAAGTCTTTTTCTGGCCAATTTAAGTATAGTTTCTCAGCACCGAGGAAACTTTGTATGTAGGGTCCAAATCTTCCTCGATTATTAATAATGGGTATTCTATTTACACTTGGTCCTTGCGACATTTTGCAAACAGCCGCTTCTTCTTACTTCTTCTTTGTCCCGCGGAAGATGGAGGGAAACGTCCAGCGATTCCGAGACTTTCTTGATCTTTCCTCACCTTGAGTCGGTTGGTCTGACTGCTGCTGTTCCTCCAGGAGTTCAACGTGTGCTCCGACAGAATAAACCCCCACATAGGGAACCAACACCATCAGCACTGTGAGCCGCACCCTAATTGTTTGGTCCGGCCTACTAGGAGTGTCCGCTCTGCTAGCCACTCCCCCTCTAGATTGTATCCTCCTTTTCCTCACCCATTCTTCGGGTGTCACGTGGTACACGGCTGACTTCTTCTTCGGTTTTGCTGCTTTATTTCCCCAGGCATCTAATCCAGTGGTAAAATAATACATAAGGGTTTCTCTGCCTCCTTTTTCTTGTGGCACCTCTTCTGCATCTTCCAGTAGAACTTCTGGATTTTTTAGAACTTCTTCTAACAATTTTGCCCAAGTTGTCAATTCCCAAGGACCATTCCAGCCTTCTTCTCGGGCTTTTTGCTGTTGATCATCGGTCAATCCTTCCATCATGTCTGTGTATCCGGGTCGCTCCGGATCTCTATACACTCTGAACACCAGTGGAATTTGCATTGCATCTATTGGAGGGTCATAAGCTTGCCCATACTCTGGACCCTGGGACCAACTTTGCTGTATAGCCTCATGCAACAAAGACGGCTTTCGTTCACTACCTCCTGCAACTTGGTCACTTCCTCCTGCTCTGGTTGTGTCCAACATCAGATAGACACTTGGGGCCATTGGACTTACATCACTGCTGCCTTGATTCCCCTCAGCTTGATCAAGTGCAGTTGTTGCTGCAGGATTAGCCCAGCAGGCTTCATCAGTGTAACAGGTTCTCAGAGGGTCTAAAAACCTTCTCACTTGCCATCCTTCTGCTTTTGCCACATGCAGTAGTGTTCCCATATGAGTTCTTGCTTTACACACCAGGCAATACTCAATCTCACGTCCATTCCAATAGCATGAACACACCTGCATATCCACATTGTCTCCACGTAAGTCCCACTGGGTGTAAAAGACCATTCTTGGCAAGTGGGTTAGTCGGCATAACCCACATACAAGTGCATCCAAAACCTTCACCGGGTTGTGAAGTAATTGCTTGAATTCATTTTTTGCCCCATTTGGAATTGGGGGTTTTCTAACTCCAGGTCCCGACCATTGGACCGTCAGCTGTACTTCTCCACGGCAAATCACACAGTGATTCTCAACTCTTTTCCATTGTAATAACTCCTTTTCATCAGATAAAAATCCTTTCTTTGCATGAGATAGTATCCTCAGGGCTCTGCCTGCCCAGAGGCCTTCTCTTGTTCTTCTTAAGGCAACCACCCCATTGACAGTGGCCATTCTGACGAAGGGTGGAAGATCTTGGGTGTTTTTGGCCATATTTAGCTCCTGGTTTCGTCTAGTTAGGAGTTGGCTTCAGCTGCTCCACTCTTTGGATTCCTTTCCTCTTCAATTCTACTGTGTTACTATCCAGTATCTTCACTACCGTATCTGTGGTCTCATACTTAGGTTTAACAGCAGTATTGGTTGGGTGATCTCGTGCTCTCACCCACACCTTCTGTCCAACCTTGAATGGGATCTTTGGTTCTGGTTCTCTGTCCCTTTCAATCTGACTCCTCCCCACTTCCGGTGTCGAAAAGGGGAGTTGGTTCAGCTCTTGCGAAGGGGTGGCCCTGCCGGCACGTTGGCGGTCATTCAGGGCCTGTCCAATTTCCAGGGCCTTGGGGCAACTGTTTGTTGTGATTTGGCACTATATAAAAAAAAATTGATTGATTGATTAATACTCCATTCCTTCGTGTTAGCATTTTTTGCAATCCAGTTTTTCACCAGTCCAATAGCCCTTTCCACAACTCCATTTGCTTGTGGGGTGTATGGGGGCGAGTAAATTCTCATTACTCCATTTTTCTGGCACCACTGGTCGACCTGAGCGTTACGGAAATGTGTCCCATTGTCCGTTCTCAGCTCCTTAGGTATCCCCAGATTTGAACACACTTGATCCAAAATGCTGATTACACTGCTGCCGTTGGGTTTTCTCACAGGCTTAACAATCACATAGCCTGACATAGAGTCCACAAGCACCAACAGATACTTTTCTCCTTTCTTACCGGTCACCCCCATGGGCCCGGCAACATCCATGCATACTGATCCCCATGGAACAGTACTCTTTATGGTGAAACCATCCACCCTTTGTCCTCGTCGTCCTGCATTGTATCGACCACATACTTCACAGTCTTTGAGAACTCGGCAGACTTGGTTTCTCGGAATCCAAAGTTGCAGCTTCTCCAGCTCCTTCCGTGTGGGAATGTTGCCTGCATGGCCAAGCGCTTCATGTACGGCCAGCACCACCTCTTTCACGGACTCTTTTGGAACTACCCTTCCCTTGGGTGTCTGTTCCCACTTCTCGATCCCGACAACGACGACTTTTCTCAGCTGCACATAGCGGCCCACTTCTTCGTTCCCGCTCCAATGTGCTCCTTCTTTTACATGGGCTTTCTGATGTACCACATCTAAGTCCATTGTTAGCCTCAACTCGGCTATTTTCCTCCACAAATCCATATGAGCTACAGGCTTCCCCTTAGCTCCCTCGAATCCATTTTCTTCCCAAATGGATAAGTCCTCTTTCAGGGCTTGTGCGCAGTAATGACTGTCTGTAACCACTTTAGCCCTTTTTATTTTCCTCTTGTTTAACTCCAAGAGTCCTTCTAGTATTGCTGTAACTTCTCCAGCTTGGGCACTCCCTGGCGTTTGACCTTTTCGACGATATTTCTCCTTATCTTGATACTTCAGAATATAGCCCCAATAAGCTATATTGTCTGTACCTTTCTTTGATCCATCAGTGTACATAGTCCAGTCATATGGCTCCATAGGGAGTTGCCTCTCCTTCGGTAACTTTTTTGTCGCCGACTGGTTTGGCCCAATTTCCAGCTCAGGGTCTAGCAGGATGTCCTCCCACCTTCCCCATCTGGCGTTTGTGGCTTTAGTACTCTCAATAGTTCCTTTCCTTAGGAATCGGTGGACTTGGCTTTGAGTGATAACTTTTATCCCCTGTCCTTGTGCAAGTTCTTTCAATGCACTCCAATATCTAGCCAGGACTGCCAGTTCTTTTTCTTCCGGTGGATATTTTCTCTCAATCGAAGACAGAGTATAGCTCCACAATGTTACCATACCCCCTCCTTCATTGCTCACTTTTACCACCGAATCCTCTTCTTCACAGCTTATTTCGGCTAGCAGACGAGTAGTCAGACTACGCGGCTCCAGCCTAACTGCGTCTTGAATGGCTTTCTTTAGCTTTTCCAAGCAATCCTGATCTGTAGCTGTCCAAATCCATTGCTTTTGCTCTTGTCCATTAGGTTTCTTCTTGAGACGAGCATAAAGGGGCTTTGCGTATTTCTGATAGTGTGGAACGTGATCTCTCACATAGTTACACAGTCCCAATATTTTCTGTAGGTCATTCTCAGATTGAGGTGGTTTAATCTGACTCAATTTTTCTCGGTATCCTTCTGAGAGTCCCAAGTCTGATGATACCTGGAATCCCAAATAGTTAACCTTGAATTGTCCAAACTGACATTTCTGTTGTATGGCTGGGGGGCCTGGCTGCCTTTTTGTTTCTGTCTTTTGTTTTTCCTTCCAGGTGGCTTGCATTTGGGACTGAGTGGCTGTGTTGCTGAGGTTATCAGGACCTCACCCTGATCACCTGCAGCTCGTCAGGACTCACAGCTGTGGTGCATCTATGTGGATTGGAACATGGTGGCATTTAAGACTGGAGTATACAGTGTGTATTTGCCAGAGACTCGACCTTGTGACCAGACGGGTGAGATCGTCGTCTCGGGAGCCATCTCATCATCAGTGGATGCAGAGAACGTCCAGGGTTTGATGCACGGTCTGTGAAAGAGGAGGGGGTGAGGTCTCACGCTCGTCAGCACACTTCCTGAGGTACGTTAGATTTTGTGACTAACGTTTATACAGTCAGTAAATGTGGTGTCCCTCACACCTTATTATATTGAGCTGTACGTTAGTCATGTATCGGCTTCCACTGCAGTGGAGTTTTGTGAACTGGATGTTCCATGCCTGCAGGTTGGGAAGCTGATTAGTAATTAAGCCAGGAAGTGTTTGCTGTTTATGTACACCTTTGAGTGGTCTCTCTGTGTGTAGCGTGTGGACTCACATAATGGTTCCTTCTTTCACAGACTCGGTTTGTTGCGGCCACCTGGGGGGTGTCGGCGGGGTCCTTGGGTCCGAACGGCTTCTGGCTCCGGACGGTTAGCGCTGTTGGGAGCGCACCGTATCACCACCACGCCAGACCGCACATTCTTTTGTTGTTTTGTATCACATCACTGTTATGTATTAAATTCAGTTAGCCTTTGTACCGTGCTCTGCTTATTTCATACTGGGTCCTTCAAACGCTGGTCGGTTCTCCGAGCTGCGTCCGACACATAACAATTTCTTCAGGTTGAGTTTTAATCCAGCTTCTGTTAGCTTCTGTATCACCTTTTGCAGCCGCATTAGGTGTTCATTTTCATCATCATCTGCGATAAACACATCATCGATGTAGACTGTTACTCCCAAATCTTTCAATATTTCCATTACTGCTGCTTGGAACACATTTGGTGAATTTCTGTATCCCTGCGGGAGTCGTTGCCACACATAACTTTTCCCCTTATGTGTGAATGCTGTTTTCCCTTGTGACTGTTTTGCTAATCGCAGGGAACAGAATCCATTTGCCAGATCAATGCATGATTTGTATTTCTTAATTTGGAGAGTTTTCAGTGCGCCTTGGGGATTTATCAAACTTGCTCTATTGGCTATTGTTCGTCGATTGAGAGCCTTGAAGTTAATTACTGGTCTCCAGCCTCCTCCTGCCGACTCTGGCTTCTTAACTGCTTGGATGGGGCTGTTAGTGATCGGATTCAATTCCACTCGAATGATCCCCAAAGCTTCCAATTCTTTCACTATTTTATCCATTTCCTCAACCGCTCCAGGGTTCAAGGGATATTGTCGCACCGGTGGATGTACTCCTCCTTCGATGACATGAATGTGTTTAGTCCCCAAATCTCCACAATCATTTTTAAATCGTGCTACATTAGCTTCGGAGATAATTTCCCTCAATTTTTCTTTCCCTGCTTCAGAGAAATCACTTTCTTCAATTTTTTCTTCGGTGACAGCCGGTACATCCACTTCTTTGTACCAGCTTACCGGACTCTTTCCAATTGGAGTTATACCCATTCGCACAACTCTTGCTTGTAATTTTTTCACTCGTCGTCTTATTAGAGTTTGAAGTCTTTTGGGCCGATGCAATTCTTTCAAATCCTTGACTGATATCAAATTAAAGGGGCCTTTTAACCAAACTATCCCTTTCCATATTCCAAATGGTGTTCTCTCCGTTGCCCCATTTGCATACTGGGTCAATAGGTATCCTATGGTAACGAGGTTTCTGCGGGTCATGGACACCTCTGCTCCCGTGTCCACCAGGTACGGTTCTCCATCCACATCAGCGTAGATATCGTCCCCTTCCCAGTAGGCATGGTCTAGCGTGACCCGCGCCTCCGAAGCCATTACTTCTTTTGCCCTCCTGCCGCCGCTGTAGCTTGGCGGACTTCCTGGAGGGTTTTTCTTTGTTCTGGAGTTAATTTGTCGTACTCCTCTTTAGGGAGATAGCCACCACTACGAGGTGTAGGTGTAGGTCGCGATTGTGGTGGTGGAGGTGGTGGACCTCTCGGCCGAGAGCTCCATTGTCCAGCTGGAGGCCTTTGATTATTCCTCTGTGGTGTTTGATGTGACTGAGGAGGTGGTGGTTTAGGCACTGAATTTCTTTTCTCCACTCCCACCGGTTTTTGTCCTGATCTCGGTGTGCTCTCCTTCTTCTTCTTTTCTTCATAGAACTGCTGCTCCAAATCCCAGCTCTTTACCACCGCATCCATTTGTGGGACTGTAGTGCCGTCTATGGGCATTTTTACAAAAGTTATCTCCCCTCTTCTTCCTTTAGTGACCTCTCTCAGTGCCCTAACATAGTGTTGTGGCAAAATCGTCTGTTTCAGCCCATGCCAAACTTGAACCAATGTTTGACCTTTGTCTAATCCAGCTTTAGCTCGAGCAATATGGGAATCTTCATCGTTAGGATCTTCCAACACTAACCTGGCATAATGGTTTCGTGCTGGTTCGCCCCGACTGATGGGTTGACTGGTAACTTGGGCTAGCCACATAGATTTACCCTCTTCACTGTTTGAAGCTCTGTCAATAAGGGGCCACACTTCTTTCAAATAGTCCTTTAGGTCTTCATTTGGTTCTTTCTCTCTCACCAGCATCTTTAATTTCTTGAATTCACAGAATTCCCTGCCGTCTGCTTGAATTTCAGCTTGAATTGCTGGCAGACTTTGCTCTCTAGATCCAGCAGGAAAGTTCTGATTTGGGAGGCTTGCTTGTAATCCTGACGATGGTGGAATTGCTTCTCCCTCATCATCCAGATTTTCTTCATTGGTTTCTCTCAACACTTGCCGTGACCAGCGTAAAGCTGCTGTTTTTAGTTTTCTCAACATCACATCATGGGCAACGCCTAAATAGGCGACTCTGAAGTTATTCGTTAATTCTTTACAGGCAGTCAGTGTAGGATAGAAGGGCCACATTAATATATTAGCCCACTCTCCAACAGTAGCTGTTACCTCGAGAGTTTTCTTTTCATCTTGTCGCTCTATCCACTCTTCTGGGATGTCATACCCAGTTTGTCCAACTTCTGGAGCGTAGGTTTGTCGCTTATCTCGGGTCTCCACTGGGTTGACTCTGACATCTCTTGCAATTCTCTCAGAGGCTACACGCACATTATACACCCCAACTTCTTTCTTTCGTCCTCTGTAACGTCCAGTTCGTAGTTCTGGGCGCGAGACTTCTCTTTCTCCTACCACAGATAGCGTTTCATCCTCTTCTGAGTCTTGTGGATTGATCTCCTCTTCAGACTCTCTTTCCTGGTCCTCATCCATATCAGATTCATGGAGAGGACATGGGTCTTGTGGGTGTGGGTCCCCGTTTTGTTCTGACTTTCGGGGTGACCCAGTTGCTTCGGTATTTCCGACAGGTAAAGGAATGAATATAGGATCCTCTTCTCCATTATCCGGTGGAGGAGCCTGGAAAGACTCTTTCATTCGTGATTGGGAGCCTGTCGGGTGTATGATAGTCTGGAGCCCACTTGCAACTTGTTTTAATGTTTGTCGTGGGGTTTTAATCCTTAACTGCTGCACTCCCACAGCATGTGCTGATCTTTTCTCACTTGTCGCCATGGGAATGGGCTGCATCACTAACGGGGGACTAGTTGACACTCCACTTGCTCCAACTGCACCCTTCTTTGGACCTGCTCTATTTGGCCCTAAATTCACCGCTTCAAGTGCCCTTCTCACTCGATCTTGCTCCTGCTCATTGCTAGTGACCACCACAATCTCTCTCATTGATCCCCATACTCCTGGGGTACGCATGTGTAGGTTCACGGCTGCCATGGCAACCTTTTCTGCCTCTTCCCATGTCATATGTCCAGATTGTAGTCCGTCCACACATATCACCACTCGCTGATGCTGGCGTTGTTTGGCCAAATCAATAGCTATTCCCAGAGTTTTCAACATTTTCTCCGTGTATTCGATTGAATTTTCTCTCCCTGGGTAGCTTTCAAAGGGCACATGTATGAGTGCATGATAATCCATTCGTGGTGCGCTTGTTATCACCATCGATTTTCCGTCCAGATTTCTCCCCTTTATGTTCTTAAGCTCCTTTTGGTATTCTTTGCCTGCCTTCTCCTTGAGTTTTGCTCGGAATTTTCGGTTGGCAATTTTCAGTTTGGGATTTGTGAAGACAATGAGACTATCTCCATCTATATCCCAAGGGCTGCCAAAATAATGATATGCCCGTCCTCCATCTTGGGTCACCATCTTTTTGGTTCCTTCAGGCATAGGGTTCAAGTCCTCCATGTAGTCAGATTCAACGTATACATGGTGGGTTTTTGCTTTAGATTTTCTAAAGATTTCCTGCGAGCGCCCTTCCTCTTTACTATGGTAACTCGGTCCGGGGGCACATTCTTCAGATTTAAGCTGTCTCAAGCTTCTGAGCCCACATTCCGGCGATTGATGGAATATCTGTCCAGATACTCCCTGAAGGCTTCTTCGTCTTTTATCCTGTTCAACTAAGCGTCCTGTGTGTTTTTTAACTGTTGAGGTTGTTTCTCTCACACTTCCTAAGGGCAATCTTTGCCACACCGGGTCAAAGCTTGTGTGGAGCTGGTCCAGGCTTTTATATTCTTGACCATTTACCCCAGAATTAGGACCTCCCTGGGATGTTAATTCATCTTCACTTTCCTCTGGCTTGTTTTCCTCATCACTTTGTTCGGAGCTGGCCTGAGAATCTATCTTGCTCTCGTCTTCAGTGTTGAAGATCTGACTTCCATTCCTATCTTCCATTATAGGATATTGTTCCTTAAGCATTCTTCCTACCCCTTTTAGTCGTTCTGCCACGGACTTAAACTCAGCATACACGGATGCTGACTTTGCTTTAACATCAACTAGGACCGTCTCTACTCCCAACAACCCAGCTGTCATTTTTACTACGGGGTCATAACTTTTCTCAGGACTTATTAAGGTGGTGATTTGTCCTCTTTTCCACCCTTCTTCGAGAATTTTGCACCACCACTCAAGCCACTCTCTGGTCCCCGTCTTGTCTTTTGGGACTGGCGGGCTCTCCAAGACAGCCAGGATCTGGCCCTCTTTATGCTGACCTGGATAATATACCCCTAATTTGTGTATTGTGTCTGCCATAGCTTCTTTGAAACTTTCTTCATCAGTTTCTACACTTTGATCTCTGACATATTTTTGAACTGTTTCTGCCCAAAAATCATATCCTCGTCCATACAATACAACTCTGTGTGGCCGAATATTCACTTCTTTTCCCTTGTCTTGTTCGGATTCAGGGGTTGCTACAGGTCCTGACTCTTCTTCAGCCATATTTTCACTGCTTGTTTTTAACACTAACCTTACTGTTTCGTACTGATTATCCTCTCTTTATTCTCTCGGTTGCTGAGATTGTCGATTCCACCACTGTCGTCTCCTTGACTTCAGCTATGGTCCTTGTCGTCTCGAATCGTCTGCCTCTCAAAGCCTCTCTTGGCGCCTTGAGTCAGGGATGAGTGACAGACTACTTGGCTATTCAGCGCTAATTCCAAAGGTTAGCTCCAAATCAGCTGCTCCTTTTCCCGCTTCTCCCCTCAGGAACCTCACGGGTTGATGATCCTATTCTCTCTTGTAGATCACCATTTTGCACGGTATACTCTCATACCTGCTTTCTTTGACGATCCGATCCAGCAGGCTCCTTCGTCTGCTTCCCTTCCTCGTCGTTTCGTGACGATCCTTCAGGCTATCTCCGTCTGCTTCTCATCCCAGTTCAGACGATCCAGCAGGGACACGTCTGCTTCTCGTCCTAATTCAGACGATCCAGCAGTGACACGTCTGCTTCTCGTCCTTGATCCCAGCCCCCTGGGATACTTGCTCCTGTTGTCTTTACGTCGTACTTCTGGTGGTCGCCTCCAACCTTTCACACCTCTGGAAAACAGATGTGCTTCAAGCCGTTACTGGACCTATACAGGCCATCAGCCGACACTCTCCACAACACTGTCTCCCTTGGTGATCTACTCAGGGGCTTTCCACCTATCCAATGGCAAAAGACTCTCCTTTGGCCAGGATTCTTCCTCGGACCCGACTACACTTCGTCAGGTCCCTGTTCGGGCGCCACGTGTCAGATCCCGCTGTATAGAACCAGCTCTCCGTCTCTGGGGTCCGACCTTCGTGTCTCCGCGGGTATTACCCGGCAGGGCTGCACAAAGGCTGTTCAAGCTGGTGGCGAGGAGATTCGTCTAGCCGCTCACTGCCTCCATCCGGACGTCCACCCCGCTGACGCTGATCTCGCACCCCGGTCGAATAGCCTCCTCTGGAACCAGGATACGAGCCGGCCACGCCCGTTAACGGCAGCTCTCCTCTTATGGATCAGGGCTCTTGGAATGTTGCTAGATTTTAAATTTAGTGACTCGTACAGCGAGTCCCCAGGATGCGTTAGTTTCGTTAAAAACCAGACTAACCTTTTAGAGCACTTTTTGATGTTGTACACCCAAAAAACTTTAACTTTTACACCTTAAGAAGAATCAATAAATCCAATGTCCGAGCCTTAACACTTTAACTGCATGCTTGGAAATTTATTGCAGGTTTTGCAAGTGCTGACAACATAATCAAAATCGGTTATATGATGATAATTTCACAACAGTAATTCAAATATAATCAGAATAATAATTGGCAGAGATTTTTGTTTTTGATTCAGTAATGCTGTCTGATCTTACTCTGACTGGACTGGATTAACTTCTTAACAATTTTTCCAGGAGTGAGGGAAGGAGGTTTTTGTTGTTAAAATCCCCAGTTCAATGGACTTGATTTCCTCTTCATCAGCTATTAGTTGTTAGCTGACCACGATCCTTGTGTGATGTTGTAATCCTTCAGGAAATAAATCCACATAAGAGTTTATTCCTTCTTCAATCAACCAAAAGTTGATCTAATCCACTCTGGTATGATGTGATGATCCTTGAGAGAGAAAACGTTGAAACTTCCCCACTCAGACTTAAGGCCAGTGATTATTCTCCAATGCTCTGCTACTCCGTGACTGGACGGCCTGAGTGGGAGTTGAAAACTCTCTCAGATAATCTCTTATGTCTCCAATCCTCTCGCTCCTCGATTCCAATTGCAGCTCACAAGATGGTCAAGTCTTGTGATCTCCTCGTAGCAGCGGAGAAGTGACAACAGCACCTCTCCCTGGAAGAATAACCCCGTTTCCTGTTGTTGTACAGTTTTTATATGAAAACTCTTGTTGTTGTTGAGTTGATCTTGGTTACCATGGGGATGATGGTGACTCAAAACCTCCTCCCTGCTCCTTCCCTCACCGGAAGCCATCTGAAGCCCTTGCCAGTAACTTGATTGCTCAAGTTCCTCTTTTCTGTTTAACACATCAGCTTTTCTGAGAATTCATTCTTTTTAAATCATGTCTTTTAGAATCACATCAATCATATTCAATCATTTCATTACAACTTTCTTTCACATAAAAACAATTCATATGATCATATACAAACATTTTCATTCCTTATTATTCATTTCATATTCTATCATGTCTTAATTGTTTTCAGTTGTTTTTATCATCAGCTCTTCTGGCCTTGCTTGCGACATCACTAACTTCTTCTTTTTTCTCTGCCTCTGCACTAAAAACAACTTCTTTCAGTTCCTCCTTCTCCTGACTGCAATGAAAAACAACTTTAGTTATTCTTTCTCTGTAACTGCACCCTTTATGAAAAACAACTCATATAATCATTCATTTTACTTATTTGTCACATACTTTTTCTAATCAACTCTTACTTTTAACACATTAATACTTCATTTAATCATACTTTGTCATTTTAGAATCATTTTAGACATATTCCATCGTCTTCACCACTGAGTTCATTCCATGGGCCTCCCCATCTGCAATGGAAAAGTCCGGTATGACCTCACTTACTCCAGGAAAGTACCAAACACTGTTCAGTTTATTCCAACAACGTGTGTATTAATCCAATGGCACGTATTATATTCCAAGATGAAAACAAGCTGAAAGCAAGCTTAAAGTCATCTTTCTTGACACACGCGACTGTGTGCACACATTTAAACGCGAACACACGCAGCTGCAAGTATGAACGAACACTGTTAAAGGCTGAGTACGCGCGTATTTCGGGGGTATTTAAATGAAACACAATGCTGCAATGAGCAGCTCTACGAATACGCCACTGTGAAAGCCCCTTTAACGATTCCCTTATCGGTCCTTCAGACTGGCCGTTGTTTTTGGGGGTGTTTGTCAGGAAAATGATCATTTCTCTACATTGATTACAGACCCTGCAGCAGGGCTGTAATCAACTTTTCTGCAGCGCGGCTTTGCTTTGAACCTTGAACCAATCGAAGCAGTGATTCGCAGATCAAAGCAGTGCTTCGATCTATTGCTTTGTTGATTCTTTTTTTTCTTTCGCTTTATCTTAATTTCCCCCCACTAAAACCCTAAAGAGCATATGTCTGTGAGTATTATTTACCTTTTTTATGTTAAACTGACCTGTTATGCTCTTTTGAAACAGCTGATAGATGTATTTTATAACTTAAAAACGGGACCGATACTAACGCGTTAGAATGTCTATGGCATTCTCAATGTTAAAGTTAGCATTAAGCAGTTGCAGCTGTCAGCACGTTTTGGTGAATGCTTTCTGTATAATAAGTGTTTGTTGTCATAAAAGAGTCAAATGTATTACATATTGTAATATTTTAATAATATTGTAAATTTATTTTTGTTTATATATTAATAATAAAAGCAACCACAACAATAATAGTAATAATAACTAATCTAATGATTAGTTATTATATACAATTTTAGAGAAAGAGACAAAAAGAACCTGAATAAAAACACAACAGAAAGAAATATAAAACCAACTAACAATGAACATACATAAATAAATATACTCAACAAAAATATAAACGCAACACTTTTGGTTTTGCTCCCATTTTGTATGAGATGAACTCAAAGATCTAAAACTTTTTCCACATACACAATATCACCATTTCCCTCAAATATTGTTCACAAACCAGTCTAAATCTGTGATAGTGAGCACTTCTCCTTTGCTGAGATAATCCATCCCACCTCACAGGTGTGCCATATCAGGATGCTGATTAGACACCATGATTAGTGCACAGGTGTGCCTTAGACTGCCCACAATAAAAGGCCACTCTGAAAGGTGCAGTTTTGTTTTATTGGGGGGGGATACCAGTCAGTATCTGGTGTGACCACCATTTGCCTCATGCAGTGCATCACATCTCCTTCACATCATCCGTGAAGAGAACACCTCTCCAACGTGCCAAACACCAGCGAATGTGAGCATTTGCCCACTCAAGTCGGTTACGACGACGAACTGGAGTCAGGTCGAGACCCCGGTGAGGATGATGAGCATGCAGATGAGCTTCCCTGAGACGGTTTCTGACAGTTTGTGCAAAAATTCTTTGGTTATGCAAACCGATTGTTCCAGCAGCTGTCCAAATGGCTGGTCTCAGATGATCTTGGAGGTGAACATGCTGGATGTGGAGGTCCTGGGCTGGTGTGGTTACACGTGGTCTGCGGTTGTGAGGCTGGTTGGATGTACTGCCAAATTCTCTGAAACAACTTTGGAGACGGCTTATGGTAGAGACATGAACATTCAATACACGAGCAACAGCTCTGCTTGACATTCCTGCTGTCAGCATGCCAATTGCACGCTCCCTCAAATCTTGCGACATCTGTGGCATTGTGCTGTGTGATAAAACTGCACCTTTCAGAGTGGCCTTTTATTGTGGGCAGTCTAAGGCACACCTGTGCACTAATCATGGTGTCTAATCAGCATCTTGATATGGCACACCTGTGAGGTGGGATGGATTATCTCAGCAAAGGAGAAGTGCTCACTATCACAGATTTAGACTGGTTTGTGAACAATATTTGAGAGAAATGTTGATATTGTGTATGTGGAAAAAGTTTTAGATCTTTGAGTTCATCTCATACAAAATGGGAGCAAAACCAAAAGTGTTGCGTTTATATTTTTGTTGAGTGTACATACATACAGAAATAAATAACCGTTTCCTGTGAACACCTAGTGACTCTCACACCTCCTGTAACCGCTATTTCCTTATTAAGTCCTATACAGTAGTGTTCAGAATAATAGTAGCTCTATGTGACTAAAAAGATTAATCCAGGTTTTGAGTATATTTCTTATTGTTACATGGGAAACAAGGTACCAGTAGATTCAGTAGATTCTCACAAATCCAACAAGACCAAGCATTCATGATATGCACACTCTTAAGGCTATAAAATTGGGCAATTAGTAAAAAAAAGTAGAAAAGGGGGTGTTCACAATAATAGTAGTGTGGCATTCAGTCAGTGAGTTCCTCAATTTTGTGGAACAAACAGGTGTGAATCAGGTGTCCCCTATTTAAGGATAAAGCCAGCACCTGTTGAACATGCTTTTCTCTTTGAAAGCCTGAGGAAAATGGGACGTTCAAGACATTGTTCAAAAGAACAGCGTAGTTTGATTAAAAAGTTGATTGTAGAGGGTAAAACTTATACGCAGGTGCAAAAAATTATAGGCTGTTCATCTACAATGATCTCCAATGCTTTAAAATTGACAAAAAAAAAACCAACAACAACAACAACAAAAAAAAACAACAGAGACGCGTGGAAGAAAACGGAAAACAACCATCAAAATGGACAGAAGAATAACCAGAATGGCAAAGGCTCACCCATTGATCAGCTCCAGACTGATCAAAGACAGTCTGGAGTTACCTGGAAGTGCTGTGACAGTTAGAACCTGTGTGAAGCTAATTTATTTGCAAGAATCCCCCACAAAGTCCCTCTGTTAAATAAAAGACATGTGCAGAAGAGGTTACAATTTGCCAAAGAACACATCAACTGGCCTAAAGAGAAATGGAGGAATATTTTATGGACTGATGAGAGTAAAATTGTTCTTTTTGGGTCCAAGGGCCACAGACAGTTTGTGAGACGACCCCCAAACTCTGAATTCAAGCCACAGTTCACAGTGAAGACAGTGAAGCATGGTGGTGCAAGCATTATAATATGGGCATGTTTCTCCTACTATGGTGTTGGGCCTATATATCGCATACCAGGTATCATGGATCAGTTTGGATATGTCAAAATACTTGAAGAGGTCAAGTTGCCTTATGCTGAAGAGGACATGCCCTTGAAATGGGTGTTTCAACAAGACAATGACCCCAAGCACACTAGTAAACGAGCAAAATCTTGGTTCCAAACCAACAAAATTAATGCCTTGCAGATGTGAAGAAATCATGAAAAAAAGTGGTTATACAACTAAATACTAGTTTAGTGATTCACAGGATTGCTAAAAAAAAGCAGTTTGAACATAATAGTTTTGAGTCTGTAGCGTCAGCAGCAGATGCTACTATTATTGTGAACACCCCCTTTTCTACTTTTTTTACTAATAGCCCAATTTTCATAGCCTTAAGAGTGCAGTGAATGCTTGGTCTTGTTGGATTTGTGAGAATCTACTGAATCTTCAGGTACCTTGTTTCCCATGTAACAATAAGAAATATACTCAAAACCTGGATTAATCTTTTTAGTTACATAGTACTACTATTATTCTGAACACTACTGTACTTGCATTTACAGTGACTTATAAGTGTATTTTATTTTGAAAGGTTTACTTTCAAGCTTTAAGACTTCCTTACTTACGTTTTCTTGAGAAGGAAGTGATGTTGTATGTTTTCTGCTGTTGCGATTAATAAATGAGTGATGGCGGTGGAGCTTTACGGTTGTTTTACTGTACAGGTCGTACCACTGCCAACTCAACGAATAAAACATGGTTCTGTCGTCACTCTGAAGTGGTTATTATGGCAAAGAACTTAGAGATAACATAAGAGAGAATAAGAATAAAAGAAATAGCTGCTACCTCCACTTCGTCCCTGTTTTATTCAAGTTTAATGACAATTTGTTTTGGTCAAACCACATTTTCAATGTGTTAATTTTTTCAGTGATTTCCTCCAGAACTATCCGCCAAGTTAGAAAATTGCTGCATCCTAGTAAGAGCAGAATACTACTGGAATGAATTTGAATAAGGAATGTTGTTTTTTTTTTTTTTTTGCTCACCAAAATGGATGCTTCACTCATTGCAGTTTATTGTCTGGAATAGTCCCAGATTGCATTTCAGAGCTTCTAGAATTCAAACATTTTCGTGCAGGTGGTGGTGGGGGGTAATTTTGGTTTCAGCTTTTATGGTCTTTCACCACTTTCTTCCCTGAATATGTCAATTGTGAGTCACTTTTGTGCAAATTAAAGTCACTAACTGGGACTCCTGTCCGAGAAAGAAACGAGAATCGCCCTACATTCTGTTCACATATCTCCAAACACTGCGCGGCTCTCTGCTGAGTCAAGTTAGAATGATAGAGTCCAGTTGGAATTAATAACTTCAAAGCGAAACGCCGTTTTGTTTATTTTTATTGTCCAGAGATCAAGGATACAGTGACCAATTTCATATTTATTTACTTTAAGACTCAATGAAATACATGGAAAACCTGTAAAGCCTACTTTTAGTACAAAATTCACGAAGTATCGATAAGGGAATTGATAAGGGAATCGATAAGGAATCTGCAGGGGCGGTCCTAGAGGCGGGCTGACCGGGCAGCTGGCCAGGGCGGCATCGCAGGGGGGCGGCACGACCGTGCAGAAAAAAAAAATGGGGTGGGGGGGTTGTACTGACGGGGGGGTTCGTAGTTACGTTACGTTACGGCAGAGCGGCGCCCCCACCTTCCCATCCCATGGCGGCTTTCCTCTCACTCATTCCCGCAGCTTCACAGTGCTATAAACAGTAGCGAAGCAAAGACTGCAGCGAGACGAGTCATTGGATAAATGCTGGGCTTTGTCCCGCCCATCGGACACTCAGCGTGTCTGGGGGTCTATGGGGCAGTGGGCTGGCCTCGGCCGGCCCAGACGCTCAGCTTCTGCATGATGATTGGATGATCTGTCTGAGGCTGAATCCCTTTTTGATTGACAGCGACATGAGCGAATCAGCGATCTTTTGGTGTAAACATCCGTGGGAGCATTTTCATTCTTTTCTGAGTTGAACCGGAGACTTTCCTAATCCTCTTAGCTGCATTTTCTTTGTTAAAAATGACTAGTGACAAATCGCGCTTCTATTTCTGGTGGGGTTTTTTGTAGCTGCTTGTGTTTGGAGACTGACTTCTATCACTCTTTCTGACTTCTATCGCAGTTTCTGTCCCTACCGAGCAGCGGGTGCTGCTGAGCTCCTCCACCGTCACAAAGCACTCACAGGCGGACAAACTTCACACTAGCCTCGCACCAGTCCCAGCTAGCGAGCTAACTAGGTAGCAAGCTGCACATAATGGCAGACAATTTGAATGTTGTGGACCAGATTTTGGCAACGCCATTTGATAGTCTTCCTTATGAAGAAGCCATGGCTGCTGTCATGGCTTCAGCTCTCAATGGTGGCCAAAGTTAAGCAATAGCCCCCAGTGCAATGTTTGTGCACTGCTATGCACACAGACTGAATCTGGTTCTGTCTCAGGGGGCTAAATGCTTATCTGAGTGCAGAATATTTTTTGCATCACTCTCTGGGTTTGCCACATTTTTCTCAAAATCCACAAAGAGGATGTCTTTTCTTGAGTCTGCAGGCTGCTCAAGGTTGCCCAGAAATGCTCCTACTCGATGGAATTTCACATCACAATTAGTGAACACTCAATCAATCAATCAATTTTTTTTTTATATAGCGCCAAATCACAACAAACAGTTGCCCCAAGGCGCTTTATATTGTAAGGCAAGGCCATACAATAATGATGTAAAACCCCAACGGTCAAAACGACCCCCTGTGAGCAAGCACTTGGCTACAGTGGGAAGGAAAAACTCCCTTTTAACAGGAAGAAACCTCCAGCAGAACCAGGCTCAGGGAGGGGCAGTCTTCTGCTGGGACTGGTTGGGGCTGAGGGAGAGAACCAGGAAAAAGACATGCTGTGGAGGGGAGCAGAGATCGATCACTAATGATTAAATGCAGAGTGGTGCATACAGAGCAAAAAGAGAAAGAAACAGTGCATCATGGGAACCCCCCAGCAGTCTACGTCTATAGCAGCATAACTAAGGGATGGTTCAGGGTCACCTGATCCAGCCCTAACTATAAGCTTTAGCAAAAAGGAAAGTTTTAAGCCTAATCTTAAAAGTAGAGAGGGTGTCTGTCTCCCTGATCTGAATTGGGAGCTGGTTCCACAGGAGAGGAGCCTGAAAGCTGAAGGCTCTGCCTCCCATTCTACTCTTACAAACCCTAGGAACTACAAGTAAGCCTGCAGTCTGAGAGCGAAGCGCTCTATTGGGGTGATATGGTACTACGAGGTCCCTAAGATAAGATGGGACCTGATTATTCAAAACCTTATAAGTAAGAAGAAGAATTTTAAATTCTATTCTAGAATTAACAGGAAGCCAATGAAGAGAGGCCAATATGGGTGGGATATGCTCTCTCCTTCTAGTCCCCGTCAGCACTCTAGCTGCAGCATTTTGAATTAACTGAAGGCTTTTTAGGGAACTTTTAGGACAACCTGATAATAATGAATTACAATAGTCCAGCCTAGAGGAAATAAATGCATGAATTAGTTTTTCAGCATCACTCTGAGACAAGACCTTTCTGATTTTAGAGATATTGCGTAAATGCAAAAAAGCAGTCCTACATATTTGTTTAATATGCGCTTTGAATGACATATCCTGATCAAAAATGACTCCAAGATTTCTCACAGTATTACTAGAGGTCAGGGTAATGCCATCCAGAGTAAGGATCTGGTTAGACACCATGTTTCTAAGATTTGTGGGGCCAAGAACAATAACTTCAGTTTTATCTGAGTTTAAAAGCAGGAAATTAGAGGTCATCCATGTCTTTATGTCTGTAAGACAATCCTGCAGTTTAGCTAATTGGTGTGTGTCCTCTGGCTTCATGGATAGATAAAGCTGGGTATCATCTGCGTAACAATGAAAATTTAAGCAATACCGTCTAATAATACTGCCTAAGGGAAGCATATATAAAGTGAATAAAATTGGTCCTAGCACAGAACCTTGTGGAACTCCATAATTAACTTTAGTCTGTGAAGAAGATTCCCCATTTACATGAACAAATTGTAATCTATTAGACAAATATGATTCAAACCACCGCAGCGCAGTGCCTTTAATACCTATGGCATGCTCTAATCTCTGTAATAAAATTTTATGGTCAACAGTATCAAAAGCAGCACTGAGGTCTAACAGAACAAGCACAGAGATGAGTCCACTGTCCGAGGCCATAAGAAGATCATTTGTAACCTTCACTAATGCTGTTTCTGTACTATGATGAATTCTAAAACCTGACTGAAACTCTTCAAATAGACCATTCCTCTGCAGATGATCAGTTAGCTGTTTTACAACTACCCTTTCAAGAATTTTTGAGAGAAAAGGAAGGTTGGAGATTGGCCTATAATTAGCTAAGATAGCTGGGTCAAGTGATGGCTTTTTAAGTAATGGTTTAATTACTGCCACCTTAAAAGCCTGTGGTACATAGCCAACTAACAAAGATAGATTGATCATATTTAAGATCGAAGCATTAAATAATGGTAGGGCTTCCTTGAGCAGCCTGGTAGGAATGGGGTCTAATAAACATGTTGATGGTTTGGATGAAGTAACTAATGAAAATAACTCAGACAGAACAATCGGAGAGAAAGAGTCTAACCAAATACCGGCATCACTGAAAGCAGCCAAAGATAACGATACGTCTTTGGGATGGCTATGAGTAATTTTTTCTCTAATAGTTAAAATTTTGTTAGCAAAGAAAGTCATGAACTCATTACTAGTTAAAGATAATGGAATACTCAGCTCAATAGAGCTCTGACTCTTTGTCAGCCTGGCTACAGTGCTGAAAAGAAACCTGGGGTTGTTCTTATTTTCTTCAATTAGTGATGAGTAGAAAGATGTCCTAGCTTTACGGAGGGCTTTTTTATAGAGCAACAGACTCTTTTTCCAGGCTAAGTGAAGATCTTCTAAATTAGTGAGACGCCATTTCCTCTCCAACTTACGGGTTATCTGCTTTAAGCTACGAGTTTGAGAGTTATACCATGGAGTCAGACACTTCTGATTTAAAGCTCTCTTTTTCAGAGGAGCTACAGCATCCAAAGTTGTCTTCAATGAGGATGTAAAACTATTGACGAGATACTCTATCTCCCTTACAGAGTTTAGGTAGCTACTCTGCACTGTGTTGTTATATGGCATTAGAGAACATAAAGAAGGAATCATATCCTTAAACCTAGTTACAGCGCTTTCTGAAAGACTTCTAGTGTAATGAAACTTATTCCCTACTGCTGGGTAGTCCATCAGAGTAAATGTAAATGTTATTAAAAATGATCAGACAGAAGGGAGTTTTCAGGGAATACTGTTAAGTCTTCTATTTCCATACCATAAGTCAGAACAAGATCTAAGATATGATTAAAGTGGTGGGTGGACTCATTTACTTTTTGAGCAAAGCCAATAGAGTCTAATAATAGATTAAATGCAGTGTTGAGGCTGTCATTCTCAGCATCTGTGTGGATGTTAAAATCGCCCACTATAATTATCTTATCTGAGCTAAGCACTAAGTCAGACAAAAGGTCTGAAAATTCACAGAGAAACTCACAGTAACGACCAGGTGGACGATAGATAATAACAAATAAAACTGGTTTTTGGGACTTCCAATTTGGATGGACAAGACTAAGAGACAAGCTTTCAAATGAATTAAAGCTCTGTCTGGGTTTTTGATTAATTAATAAGCTGGAATGGAAGATTGCTGCTAATCCACCGCCCCGGCCCGTGCTACGAGCATTCTGACAGTTAGTGTGACTCGGGGGTGTTGACTCATTTAAACTAACATATTCATCCTGCTGTAACCAGGTTTCTGTTAGGCAGAATAAATCAATATGTTGATCAATTATTATATCATTTACCAACAGGGACTTAGAAGAGAGAGACCTAATGTTTAATAGACCACATTTAACTGTTTTAGTCTGTGGTGCAGTAGAAGGTGCTATATTATTTTTTCTTTTTGAATTTTTATGCTTAAATAGATTTTTGCTGGTTATTGGTGGTCTGGGAGCAGGCACCGTCTCTACGGGGATGGGGTAATGAGGGGATGGCAGGGGGAGAGAAGCTGCAGAGAGGTGTGTAAGACTACAACTCTGCTTCCTGGTCCCAACCCTGGATAGTCACGGTTTGGAGGATTTAAGAAAATTAGCCAGATTTCTAGAAATGAGAGCTGCTCCATCCAAAGTGGGATGGATGCCGTCTCTCCTAACAAGACCAGGTTTTCCCCAGAAGCTTTGCCAATTATCTATGAAGCCCACCTCATTTTTTGGACACCACTCAGACAGCCAGCAATTCAAGGAGAACATGCGGCTAAACATGTCACTCCCGGTCTGATTGGGGAGGGGCCCAGAGAAAACTACAGAGTCCGACATTGTTTTTGCAAAGTTACACACCGATTTAATGTTAATTTTAGTGACCTCCGATTGGCGTAACCGGGTGTCATTACTGCCGACGTGAATTACAATCTTACCAAATTTACGCTTAGCCTTAACCAGCAGTTTCAAATTTCCTTCAATGTCGCCTGCTCTGGCCCCCGGAAGACAATTGACTATGGTTGCTGGTGTCGCTAACTTCACATTTCTCAAAACAGAGTCGCCAATAACCAGAGTTTGATCCTCGGCGGGTGTGTCGTCGAGTGGGGAAAAACGGTTAGAAATGTGAACGGGTTGACGGTGTACACGGGGCTTCTGTTTAGGGCTACGCTTCCTCCTCACAGTCACCCAGTCGGCCTGCTTTCCCGGCTGCTCGGGATCTGCCAGAGGGGAACTAACGGCGGCTAAGCTACCTTGGTCCGCACCGACTACAGGGGCCTGGCTAGCTGTAGAATTTTCCACGGTGCGGAGCCGAGTCTCCAATTCGCCCAGCCTGGCCTCCAAAGCTACGAATAAGCTACACTTATTACAAGTACCATTACTGCTAAAGGAGGCCGAGGAATAACTAAACATTTCACACCCAGAGCAGAAAAGTGCGGGAGAGACAGGAGAAGCCGCCATGCTAAATCGGCTAAGAGCTAGTAGCTACGCTAAGCTAGCGGATTCCTAAAAACACGCAAAGTGAATAATGTGTAAATAATTTAGAGGTGATTCAGCAGAATGAGTGCTTTAGTTAAGGCACGTAAAGATTACACTGGGAAACAAATCGTAATCTAGATAACTAGATCAATCTAACTGCGCAGATTAAACAGCTAACAGATACAGAAAAACACCGCTGTGCTCCGGAACAGGAAGTGATACAATACCGCAGTGAGAGCCAACCACCAGTAGAGTGGGGCAAACAATTATGATGCCCTCCTGCAAACTTTTGAGATGATCATTGCAGCATCCATGATCAATCCATGGATGATGACACATTAGACTGTGCCAATTTCTTTGTGTTTGTTATTGCAGTAGTCATTAAAACTGGAAATTTGTTCTTGAACATAGCTGTTGTGAGTTAATTAGAGGGATTGTGGGTGTTCTGGACGAAGTTAGTGTTTTCATGGGTGGTGGGGCAGAGGTGGTGGCCACGTTAGTGTGCGCAGGCGGGGGGGGGGGGGGGGCGCAAGCAGGGGGTTTCGCCCGGGGAGTAAATCACTCTAGGACCACCACTGGGAATCGGATCGATAAGCAGAATCGATAATGGCATCATATCAATAAAATCTTATCAATACCCATCCCTAGTTCTAACATTACCAACACCCCTGGACCAAGCACTGTGATTTTACACTCAACAAAAATATAAATGCAACACTTTTGGTTTTGCTCCCATTTTGTATGAGATGAACTCAAAGATCTAAAACTTTTTCCACATACACAATATCACCATTTCCCTCAAATATTGTTCACAAACCAGTCTAAATCTGTGATAGTGAGCACTTCTCCTTTGCTGAGATAATCCATCCCACCTCACAGGTGTGCCATACCAAGATGCTGATTAGACACCATGATTAGTGCACAGGTGTGCCTTAGACTGCCCACAATAAAAGACCACTCTGAAAGGTGCAGTTTTATCACACAGCACAATGCCACAGATGTCGCAAGATTTGAGGGAGCGTGCAATTGGCATGCTGACAGCAGGAATGTCAACCAGAGCTGTTGCTCGTGTATTGAATGTTCATTTCTCTACCATAAGCCGTCTCCAAAGGCGTTTCAGAGAATTTGGCAGTACATCCAACCAGCCTCATAACCGCAGACCATGTGTAACCACACCAGCCCAGGACCTCCACATCCAGCATGTTCACCTCCAAGATCGTCTGAGACCAGCCACTCGGACAGCTGCTGAAACAATCGGTTTGCATAACCAAAGAATTTCTGCACAAACTGTCAGAAACCATCTCAGGGAAGCTCATCTGCATGCTCGTCGTCCTCATCGGGGTCTCGACCTGACTCCAGTTCGTCGTCGTAACCGATTTGAGTGGGCAAATGCTCACATTCACTGGCGTTTGGCATGTTGGAGAGGTGTTCTCTTCACGGATGATGCGAAGGAGATGTGTTGCACTGCATGAGGCAAATGGTGGTCACACCAGATACTGACTGGTATCCCCCCCTCAATAAAACAAAACTGCACCTTTCAGAGTGGCCTTTTATTGTGGACAGTCTAAGGCACACCTGTGCACTAATCATGGTGTCTAATCAGCATCTTGATATGGCACACCTGTGAGGTGGGATGGATTATTTCAGCAAAGGAGAAGTGCTCACTATCACAGATTTACACTGGTTTGTGAACAGTATTTGAGGGAAATGGTGATATTGTGTATGTGGAAAAAGTTTTAGATCTTTGAGTTCATCTCATACAAAATGGGAGCAAAACCAAAAGTGTTGCGTTTATATTTTTGTTGAGTATAAGTCTTGAATCAAACTGAGATGTGATGATTACCTATCTATCTATAAACCAATGGCATACTGAAAAGTCAAATTGTAAGTGAATGTGTTCTAAAATGTATGTCCTGTTTAAACATTGGTGTTTCTGGTGTAACAATTGTCTGACTGTTAGGATGTCTGTTTACAGGACAGGAAGGAGTATGTGTTAGGGGGACATGAATCAAGCTGATACATAAGCAGTGTATAGTGTTTGAGGATCTATCTATCTATAAACCAAAGATTTATGAGTAGTGTTAAGAAGTACAGTATAATCAAATTGTAAGTGAATGCATTCTAATATGTATTTCCTGTTTAAATGCCAGTGTTTTTGGTATAACAATGGTTTTTCTGTTTACAGGACAGGAAACAGGTGCTATATACCAACAGAGGCAGTTCACTCTGAGCAGTTACGGTCAGTTGGTAGATTTAGGGAAGCTGAACTTACATTCTTGACTTAGATCAGCTAGAACAGTTTCTGATAAACAAGAACCCACATGTGGTGGTGGAGGCCAGCACGATTTTTACTGGTTAGTAGTGTTTCCTATTTGAGAAGATCCTGGGTTTGCTTCTGACAGTTCTTTCTGTGTGGAGTTTTATGATCTCCCCGTGATTGTGTGGGTTCCCTCTAGGTGCTCTGGCATGCAGGTTAGTTGAATTGATATTACTAAATTGACTGTAAGTGTGAGTGTGAAATAAATTGTTTGCTTGTCTCTATGTATCTGCTCTACGATAGACTGGTGGCCTGCCCAGGGTGAACCTTACCTCACCAGTGACACATGGGATTAGTTCCAGTGCTCCCGTGACCTGGATGGAAGACATGCTGGACTCAAAAGTAGAAGGAAGAAGGATGCCTTTGCAAACAACAGAAAAAGGCACTATACTGTTGCTTTTAGAAAGATTTTGAACAACTGTGTTTTTCCTGAGACCAACCGTTCTCGTCCACGTGAGCACAACACATTCAGACAAAGCAATTTAATTATTTAGTGAAGGGATTGCAGTCGCTTTTACTATTTATTTCTTCTTCTTCTTTTCCATTTTAATCAATTGCCCAATGTTTTATCTTATTTACTGTGTTTAACTGATTTTGGTTTTACTGAAGTTACTACTCATTTGTTTCAATAAAGACTCCACTCTGTAGTTAAAAAGAAATTTCCTGGAATTATTTTAAGTTTAAGCTTTTTTAGTGTTGCTGGCCTCTCCTCAGTGATGTAAAATACACGGTGCAATGTTCCAGGTGTGTAAGATGATATCGCTCTGACCTTACTCTGACATTCCTTTTTGGACCATTAACTTAAAATTATTTCCAGTGCTTTTAACAGCTGAAGGAAGAAGCTATTGTCAAACAGAGGGAAGAGAGAATACTGAGAGACCTTATGTCAAAAAGTGATGTCAGCCAATCAGAATCGACTACGTCACTAAGCCCCGCCCCTAATCCTGCCCCCTTATGACATCACAGCCAATCAGAATCAATTACGTCACTATGTCCCGCCCCTAACCCCTCCCCTAGTCCCACCTCCAAGCCCCGCCCCTGGCCCCGCCCCTAGTCCCGCCCCTGGTTCCTCCCCTAGTCCCACCCCTGGCTCCTCCCCTAGCCCCACCCCCAAGCTCCTCCCCTACCTCCCCTAGCCCCACCCCAAGCTCCTCCCCTAACCCCGCTCCAAGCGCCGCCTCCAAGCCCTACCTCCCCTCCCACCCGGGTCTAATATTTTAATGTCATTTTATTTCATGAATTAAAGAACGATTAAAAAATACCTAGATCTTTTTAATGTATTAAAGAATTAACTAATTCTGAAATAATTAAACATAAATCAGTGTCTAGGGGTGGGACTTAGGGGCAGGACATAGTGACATAATCGATTCTGATTGGCTGATGTCATAAGGGGGCGGGATTAGGGGCAGGGCTTAGTGACGTAGTCGATTCTGATTGTCTGACATCACTTTTTGACATAAGGTCTCTCAGTATTCTCTCTGAGGGATTATTGAAATAAATACAGAGAAGTGCATTATATTCATGGGAGGAACTGGAAATGTTCATGTATCCATGCCCCGAATTGTCTCAAGAAAACTGTATGTAAAAGTGATGATTTGTATGAAACATAATGGTTATATTTCATTTGCTCAATTACTTTTGGGCTGTGTATACAAATGTCCATAATTCCTGTGTGGTTAATGCAAAATTTTTGGTTAAACCCCTTGAATTAAAGCTAAATGTCTCCACTGCACACACTTGTTTCATTTCCACTCCAACGTGGCGGTGTACCAAGGTAAAAGCACAAAAACCATCACTGTGCCGATCCTGACTGTACTCATTGTCCATTTGGTGATGTGGACCATGTACATGTTTGATTAGTTGTGTTTTCAGCCACCTAGAAGCCTCAGCTTGGACAAAATGTGTTGGCAAACTTGTTATTGAGGGATGACAGAACAAAAATAATCAAAGGGGATAAAGTGTGAAGGAAACTATATGTTATTTTGTGTGATGATTAGTAGTGCTACAGCAATTAGGTAGATGTGGTGGAAATTGTCTCCTATCCTGTTGAACACAGTGAAATGACCACTTTAAGCCCATCGCTGGTAGACTACCAATGATCTTTTATTAATTCATTTCAAGATCTCGAAAGGCATACACAGAATACGAAAGTCTCTTGGGCCAGTACATTTAAATCCTGGGAGAATGACTCACCTCAGGGGGTGTGGCTATAGACACTGAACTCTGAGAAGCATAATGTTACCAGTTTCACAGGACAATTAAAGACATGAGCTCAGGCTGAAAACACAATAACAGAAACATCGGTTTGCAGCTGTGTCTTCAGAGATAATTGTGTCTTCAGAAATGATCAGAGCCTTCTATGGCTGGAACAGTTCCTCTACCAGCAAAGACCTTCTTCACTCTTTTATCAGTAAGAAGACATGCAAGGACATTCCACAGTGGCAAACAAGCACTTTAAGTTTATGCCAGAAGACAGCAATATGAAGGCAAAGCATAAACATTTCTAAAACATCTGTAACATTTAAGCATTCATAAGAATTCTACAACATTGTTTCTACCACAGGAACTCAACCTACTCATCAGTTTCACGAATGCCCGGTAATTGGTCTTTCCAGTTGGTGAAGACTCACCAGGCTCACAGTGACAAGCAGCCATCTAATGCTGGTGATAGCTAGCAAGCCATCTGTATGTCATGGTCCGTTTCACGGATACCGCCGTATTGAATTTCACGCAGTGCACATTGGGACCATTTGGGGACAAGCAAAGCATCCCAAGCAAGATGTTGGCGTATTCGGATGCGTTGTAAACATTGTGATCCTCGGGTGTAACTAGTAATTAAGCCATAAAACCCTGCTGAATCTAATCATCGACATGTATGATCTGATAGACCACATAGCAGTCATTGTAGCAGCACTTATAAATTTGCAGCCACCAATAGTAACTATTTCTGCACTTTTAACTGTTCTGCCATTTATGATTTCAGTCATATAATTTATACCATAAATATGCCAGCACCAAGCTTAGGCTGGGTCACTGCATTTGATTTTTAAACTAATTGCACCTGTAATCTTCACTTTTAGCTTGTAGAGGTTGGTATTGCCAGTGTAGATATTGTGTGTGCGATCATGTCGTGCTCACACGGGCTGGAGATGGGGTGAGTGGAGAGAGGCACATTTTCACCAATTTTGTAACGGTGAAGCACACCATTAAAGCGCGTAGCTTCTACATCTTTTTAGTTGCGTCTTCTACGTGAGAGAGTCGACACACCAGTTTGAGAAGAAGTGTGTGCTTTAATCACAGATTTACAGCATTTATACAGGCAGGCTTCCTGGGAGAGAAAATATCGCCAGGTGGTCGAGACAAAGAGCCGATCCCATCACAGCATGTGAGGCAGGAAACCATTAGTGTACAAGACATGAGACCTTTGTGTGCGTAATACACATGCGGCTGTAGCACAATCAGGCAGGACTCATTTGCATAGAGTTCACCGTGTTGATTACAGGAAGTGCTTTGTGTTTGCAGGCAGAGAAAAACAGTGAGCCTGGAAATGCATTTGAATGGCACGCAGGCTTGGACAGGATCCATATCAAAAGCGGACGAGAGGCATTCATTTGCATGGGATACACGATCACGTGCAAAGAGTGATCATTGAATGCGGGACACAATATCTGCTGCATAAGCGAAAAAGCCACCATAACGAAAACAATAAAAGTTATGGAGTGGCGTGCGCTCAATATTGCCGTTTGTGTCGATCACAGAGTTTTTAATAACCTGTCTTAGTACGCTGAGCACTATGGAGAGACAATGCATATTGTGCAGTCGTTGGGAGGCAGAAGTGTTCCTCCATGTGCCGTGTGGAATAAAATGCATTCCGCTGTCATTGGGAGGCGGTTACGGTCCTCCATGTGTCGGGGCAGAACAGAACTGCCACTGTTTACTGTGAGTGGTGTGGCTTATTAAAACTGCAGCTGTTTGATATGGGGCTTTCACAGAGCGATGAACGTGCCATTTCGATCCGTGAAGCTGCCGTCGTAGGTGGGCTGCAGCAGCCGTTACAATGAAAGGTGGGGCGGCTGTGAATGATGAAATGCTGTTTACGAGGTCTGTCCATAAAGTATCGTACCTTTTTATTTTTTTCAAAAACTATATGAATTTCATTCATATGTTTTTATGTCAGACATGCTTGAACCCTCGTGCGCATGCGTGAGTTTTTCCACGCCTGTCGGTGACGTCATTCGCCTGTGAGCACGCCTTGTGGAAGGAGTGGTCCCGCCCCCTCGTCGGATTTTCATTGTCTGGAAATGGCGGAATGAAAAGGACTTTTTTTTCCATCAGAATTTTTTCAGAAGCTGTTAGAGACTGGCACCTGGAAACCATTCTAAAAATTTATCTGGCTTTCAGTGAAAATTTTACGGGCTTCACAGAGAATAAGGACTGAGAGCTGGACATGTCCCAACTTGTCCTCTAACACTCCGAAACGGAGGTGTTCCTTTGTCTCGCTTCATCAGCGAATCGATCGTGACGCGCGAAGCCTCCACGCGGCTTTCCATGACAAAATCTCTTGTTAAAAGTGAAATCTGCCGGAAAATGGCTGATGTCCAGATCTTGTGATAACCAGAGAAAGAGCACATGACGGTCTCATATCCACAGAGCCATCAGCTTAGAAATGATCCAGTGGTTTGTGCCGCATCGTCGCAGCTCGCAGCGCGGCGCACCGACCGTCCTTAAAGGGGTCCTTAAAGCTGTAGTTAAAGTCCTTATTCTCTGTGAAGCCCGTAAAATTTTCACTGAAAGCCAGATACATTTTTCAAATGGTTTCTAGGTGCCAGTCTCTAACAGCTTCTGAAAAAATTCTGATGGAAAAAAAGTCCTTTTCATTCCGCCATTTCCAGACAATGAAAATCCGACAAGGGGGCGGGACCACTCCTTCCACAAGGCGTGCTCACAGGCGAATGACGTCACCGACAGGCGTTGAAAAACTCATGCATGTGCACGAGGGTTCAAGCATGTCTGACGTAAAAACATATGAATAAAATCCATATAGTTTAAAAAAAAAATAAAAAGGACCGTTAATTTATGGACAGACCACGTAGATCCATGAAATGGCTGTCACTGGCGGGCTGTGAAGCAATTGAAGGACTCATATGCCATAATAATCAACATTTATCAATGCTTATCAATCATGTAATCAATAGCTAAGGTTAATTACACAATAGCTGTTATTTGTCCAAATACTTTTGAGCTATGTGTCAGAATACGTTTGAACTGTGAATTCTTGTATGGCTTTTTGACCGTTGCCATGCAAAGCTAGTTAGACTTCTCTGTCTGGATGTGCAAGTTTGAAATGTCAAATGTACCTGCGGTGTAATGACGGGGATGAGACTTACTGACAGTTAGTGATAATTTGGTGCTTCAGATAGCAGTTTCTGCACAAAAAACTCCTTATTAGGCTAGGCCCTGAAGGAATATATATCCTAAATGTGCTTAAATATGTATTAACCATTCGTGCATTTTCCCAGTTATTTCATTTGATCATGTTTTATTCTTTTCTCTCTTTCTTATTGAGCTAAGGATAGTTATTGTCACTTGAGTATGTATTAATGTTCGAGAAGTGATCATTTAAGCATGTATTAATAGAGCTTGTGGTTGTGCTGAATTCTGAACAAAACCAGACATATGCGCGGGGGGTGAGAAACTTCCTGTTAGGATGTCTAGTTTCTGTTGTTTAGGGTTGGTATTTTACATGTGTAAGTGAAAGTGTTGGTTTAACCGCAGACTTTCTGAGAAAATAGCAGAAGTTCATGTGAATGTTAACCGTAGCTGTCAAATATAAAGCCATGTTCACAGCGGGCGCAACGCGAGCGACTGCAGCCACAGGTTGCCATGTAATCCCTATGTAAGGACGCGTTTTGACACCAAACCGCGCAGCGCAACGCGAGTTAAGCGAGTGAAGCCATTTTGAGCGATTTGCGCGTTATATTGCGTCACGTCACGTCGCGTTGCCCTCCTCCCTACAATTTTTGGTTCCTAGAATGTTCCTGGAACACGAGCCCTTGGTTCCAGTTCGGTTCTTGCTACATTCCCTGAAAGTCATTTTTGGTTCTGTTTTGGTTCTCACTTGGTTGGCAGGAAAGTTTAATTTTGGTTCTCAGAACGTTACGCATGTGGTTTCCATTTGGTTCCCTCACCGTTCTCACACCGTCCCTTTATTCTTGTTCATGTCATGTTTGTTCCCTCAGTGTTCCCATATGGTTCCCATAACCTTGTTGGTTACATATTTGGTTCCCTAGACGTGCTCCTGATGTTCCCCCAACCTTGTTTATTATGTGTACCCACAAGGTTCCCCTGCTACATTCTAGTAACCTTGTTGGTTACATATTTGGTTACCAACGTTCTTTCCCATAATGTTGTCATATTTCTGTAGTTTGTAATTCATTGTAAAAGTTTTGCATGCATGACAACTATTTACTTCAGAGCATAAGCAGTGATGAATGACCAGGCAAATGTTGCAGGACGAGAATGTTTAATAGAAAAATATCAGGAATACAACATGGGTAAGAACAGTGCAACATTATAATACTATTTTGTAATAAAATGCAATCAAGGCAAAAAAAAATACAATATAAATAAAATACAAAAAATAAGAATAAAAATGGCAAAAACATGTGCGTTTGGTGTGCGTTTTCAGTCTTGAGGACCAGCTGACCTAAAAAGAATAAGAAACAAAAACTTAGTGCCAACATTTCATTTAATTATTGTGACTATTCAGCGACTGATAAAAGAAAGACTGAAGTTTAATTTACCGTCTGTGTGGTGCACCTTCACTGCATGCCCAATGCACTCCTCAATATCCGCTACCTTCATGACAGGGAAGTTCTGCATGCAGGCCTCTACAAATGGAAGTTAACAAAAAAGTTACACATTTAAATCTCAATCAAACCTGGCATAACACTGATTTGGAATATATACCTGTCAAACTTACCCGTTATAACTTTGCAAAGGGCCAGGTTCTGGAACGCCTTTTTTTCTCTCCTCCCCCTCAGGCTGTACTGCCCCAGGACGTGGTTGGTTGCCACCTGGCGTAGAATGCGGCGAACGGCGGCCCCCTGATTCGCCCCTCCCTGTTGGGAAAGTGTAGGAACACGGACCCACAACAGGGGGCGCAAATGAACGGACAATGGAGTAAGTCAAAATAACAACGCTTTACTGTTGTGAATGTGCACAACGAATACAACCAATTACAGAAATGGACAAAAGTCAATACACAAAGGTGTCGTGTGGGCAGGCTCAAAGATAGGAGACGCCTCTCCAAGGTAAGACCGGAACCACACGGCTTCCTCCGCCACAGGACCCCGGGAATACTGGAGCCGCCAAGTCCCGAACTCCCAGGTGGCCACTGCCTCCGCGTGTCGGACCTGGTACTGCTGGCGAGGGAAAAAGAACAGTTAGATGGGGGCGCGTTTGCACCCAGAACTCCGAACGGCAGGAAAGGTACCTCCACCTCTCGTTGGAACAGTAAACCAATAACTAGCTCAGTCAAAACTGTGTACTCAGTAGGCTTTGATATGTTACCTCTCTGGTAGAAACGATATCTCGGCAATGAGGTGGAGATGCCGTCCTGCTGATATACCCCACTGATGATTGCCGTCAGCTGTCTCAGGTGATGGGTGACAGCTGTCACCGAGGCTGCTCCCGTGAGGCGGCGGCGCCCTCTGGTGCCTGGAGCCCGCACTCCAGGCAGGGCGCCCTCTGGTGATGGTGGGCCAGCAGTACCTCCTCTTCAGCGGCCCACACAACACTCCCAGGCTTTCAAGGAAACGTTTCTACAAAAAACAAAACAAATGATGAAATGAAATGAAATCGAATGTGGAGAGCTTATGTGGTCTACTTTCATTAGTCAAATCAAATACATTACATGCAATACATGCATTTTCATATATAATTATGACCAATTAATTACAATTTGGCTCCTTCTGTCTGGTTGAGCCAGACTCCTGTCTAGCTCCTCCAGCTCCTCCACTGTGCTGCACTGACCCAACAGCACCTCTTCCTGCAGCGGAGGCTGAGGCGGGTTTGAGACCACAGCAGCCTCCAACGTCTCGGACTTCTTCTCCATAGCCTCCATCCTCCTTTCAATAGCCTCCATCCTCCTCTCCATAGCCTCCATCCTCCTTGTCATATGCCCCATGTGCGCTTCCATTGCTAGGTGAATTTGTGATAGAATTCATATTAGTTTTTGAACTTAATATACTTGTGATATGTGCAAAATGTGTGTATATAGTACTTACTTCTTTTTGAATCATCTGTTGTTCTCAATAGGAGCCTCTTCGTTTCCTCCATGACTAAAGGTAGAATTGAGATGAAATTCATTGTAGTTTTATACCCAATACACTTTTCCTGTGTAAGCATCAAGTGTGTATGAAGTACTTATGCTTTATTAGGACAGCCACGCCTGAAGCCCCCTCCTCTTCGCCATGGGTCATTCCTGAAGTTTTTGAAAAGAAAATTGTTAGTGTTTGCTTTCTTGGTTAGGAACTTGTAATCAGATAGTAAATATAAAATTCAAAGCAAATATACCCTCAACTGCCTGGGATGATGTTTGTTCCTCAATATATGAGTCAATTCATGTTAAATTGAATGTTACACAGTAAGCTTAAAATTGTGAATTGCAGTGAATGGGTGTTTTTATCTGAGCAAAGTTTGTTTTGAGGTTGTTTTGATCAAAGCTAGTAATAAAGACATTTGGAAGAATGCTCCAGTTGTCTTTCCACTTCCCCAGAACATCAAGCACCCAAAACATGGCTAAAGGATTAGTGCATAGGGGCTAAAACCTTGCTAAAGAAAGGCTGCAAAAACATGCACTAGGGATTTCAAATCTGGGGACGTGGAAAGACAACTGGAGCATTCTGCCAAATGATTCTCAGAACTACTTTAGATCAAAAAGTAGTTGATGAAAGACGTGCGGACGGATTGCAGCGTCGGCTCGCAGCCGCCGTGACGCTCCGTCACAGGAAAAACACCTCTGTTGGAAGCCTTAAGGACAAGTTGGAACATGCCCAACGGTTAAACAATTTCTCAGATACTCACTCCACTGAAAACCATCAAAAGCCGCCTGGATTTTACAAATGGTTATCAACACGGAGGTGTTTTTCCTGTGCCGCCGCACCGCACCGGCTGCGTCCCGACGTGCTTTCATTAAAAAAAATCTCCTTTAACAGTGGAATATCCGGATAAAATGCTGAAAACCGACTTCTTCTGAAACTTCTCTGTTCTCTCACGACGTCCTGGATCAATAGAGCCTGAAATGTGGAGGTTTTCAGCTTGAAACAGGCTGACGACGGCGCCTGGGAGTGCTGCGCGACGTCACGCTCCGTGGGAAGTCCTTAAAGCGACAGTATCACCTCAAAATCTCTCATCAGCCGTTAAAATTTTCACAGAAAACCAGTTTAATTTTTCGAACCGTGTCCACTTCGATGTGCCTCACAGGTTTAGAAAAAATTTTGATCAAACAAAGCGCCAGTCTCTCAGCAACTTCTCAGACAAAGGAATTCCGACGAGGGGCTGGACGACTCCTCCCACAAGGAGTGCTCACAGGCGAATGACGTCACCGACAAGCGTGGAAAAACTCACGCATGCGCACGAGGGTTCAAGCATGTCTGACGTAAAAACATATGAATGAAATCCATATAGTTTTTGAAAAAAATTAAAAGGACCGTTACTTTATTGACAGACCTCGTATATAGGGCACACACTTTAATGTAAATATGCCAGTTTTAGCATAATACTAATTTCCATCCGTAGTCTCCAGACATAAAATATAAAACACAGAGCATTTAACAAGCATAAAAACATTGATAATTTACAATATAACACACTGTCATATTTTAATATAACCCAGAGCCATATAAAGGAGGAGTTAATCTGTTCCAGTCAAGATGGAGGTTAAAATGCTGTTGTCTCAATATAAAGTGCAGGAAAGTACTGAGGTAGAATTCACTTGTAGGTATGTACAGGTACAGTCAGTTTTATTATAAGATGCTGAATTAAAGTGCTTTGTTGCGATAGTAAAGTGCTCGATACAGCTGCAGTATCTCTTTAAAGTGCTGGTGTGCATAAGCTTACCTATGTGTTGTTGTGTGCGTGTATATGAAAGTATATTGCTTTCGCATGTCTTTAACTCGTAATGATTACAGGTTTGGTTATCTTTGGTTATCAGCCATGTTTTAAGCTGTGTCTTGAATAAAGCAAATGTGGGGCTGAACCTGATTGTCGTTGGCAGAGTATTCCATGTGCTACTGCCCCTAATAGAGAGTACATTTTGAGCAAAGACAGTTTTTCAAAATTTGATCTCGCAATCACACCTAGCGGAGGATCTGGTGTTAATTTCATTGTTACTTTTCCTGTTAATATAGTTCCTCAGAGGGTTTGGGGCCAAAGTGTGTAGGGACCTGTACACAGCACAACACATTTTAAATAGCATGAAATTCTCAAAACTTAAAAGCTTATATTTTTCTGAGATTGGACGGTGATGAGAAATTGTTTTTTTTTTTTTTTTGGTCCAATATTTTTATGGCTTTTTTGTACAATTGTTCTACTGGTTTCAGTACAGTTGTTCCTGCAAAGGACCATGTTGTAATGCAATACTCTATATGTGACATGAAGTGTAAGTAAGATTTGGCCGCATCTATTGTAATAAACGGTCTTATCTGTTTAAAATTAGATCGACTGAACTTTACAGTGTGATTTACCTTTTTGATATGTTTTTTGAATGTAAGATTTGGGTCTAATATCACTCAGAGATATTTGAATTGGTTCACAAGCACAGTTCTTCCCCTTCCAAGAAAACATGGGATCTGGCTAGCTTAATTGGTCTTTTGGTGAACATCATACATACAGTTTTTTGGTGTTCAGCAGAAGACAATTTTTATGTAGTCATTTGTGTATTTTACATTGTGCATTTGTGAGGTCTACAGATATTTTGTCACTCTTTCCCTGGGTAAAGATTACTGCATCATCTGCATACATTTGCATATTTAGTTCAGAGCACACATCGGGGAGATCATTTCTATACAGAATAATAGAGGGGCTAATATTGAGCCTTGTGGAAGACCAACATAACTATGGAGATACGAGGATGTGGCACCATCCACAACAACACGCTGCTTTCTGTTCGAAAGATAGGATTGAAACCATTGAATAGTATCCTCTGAAAAATTAAAATATGAATTGTAAAAATTGAGATATTGAATTAAGGATTCTGCATATTAATACATGGACTGGTTGAGCGCCCTTGAACTTCACTGTGCTGAGGGGACTGGCACTATAGAAGTTATTGTATAGTATTTTTATGAATGGTTTTCTTTGTTTTTTAGGCAAAGAAGGAGGATGAAAGAATTGGTACTGGTGTTAATGCTGACTCAGATGCTGGGGTGGATGAAGCCCTGGGCGACGATGTAGATGCCGATGCCATGGACCATTGTGTAGTGAATGATGACGCCATGGACGGCAGTGCCATGAGTCACTGTTAAACATTTGTACCTTGTCTTCTTTCTTATGAAAGCGGTATTGTGCTGTTTTGCACCTAACCCTGAGACTGTATGTGTTATTCAACCTTGTTTTAGCATGCTGGGGTCAATCTGAACTGGGAATGAAGAGCTGGATGTACTTATTATTATTATACAACTTGTTTTTGTAGCCGCTAACGACTGGGAGTGAAGCATGACGGGGTCAGTCATGAACTGGGAGTAATAGACCTGAAGGTTGTTTTGACTGTTGTGATGTGATGCTTAGTGTGAAGACCAGGACACTCCAGGCAGATGCACAACAGCTGATAACTGCAACAGACGAACGAGATGTGCTGACCTCCGACGATAAGAGTAAAAGAAAGAAACTGTTTTTCCTTACAGCTGCGCTTATTGACGTATGTGTTTATGTTACGGGAAGAAACTTGTCTCGCGTTGTCCCCCCCCCTTAGGACAAGTTTTATGATGTAATGAGGGCATCTCTAATAAAAAGAGCGGGAGCACAGGCCAGACTTTAGTGTAGCCTTGGTGTACAGCCTGGACTGCACTCCGCGCGTGATTAATTTGACTTTCTGTCTCACTGGTGTTTCTTGACTCTGTTTGTCTTATAAAAGGTTTTAAGAATGTTTGGAGGAGAAAATACCCAACATTGACTGGGGGTATTTTCTGGGGGTACAAATGTTTAACAGTGATAACATATATATATATATATATATATATATATATATATATAAAATCCTTAACATTTCCCACCTGTTTATCGCCTGTTAAACATATAGTAGTAGTTATCACCTAACTTAGCACTTCTTTCTTGAGATTTTCACTAAGAGGTTCATCATGGTACGTAAAGCATCTATTTCAGTGTTTTGAGCTGCTACTATTTTTTCAGTTACATTCATGAACAGACCCAATCGATAATTCAGTGTTTCAATCATTAATGAATTTTTTTTTTTTCCCCCACTCCTATCCAGGGGAACAATGAATGTGCTATTTTATCTCCTACAGACCACAATTTTTGGTCCTTTGGTACATCCGAGCCCCACATGTGATCATGTGGTAACACATCTGGGTATATCAATCTCCTCCGTCTGGTGCTGCCATTCTTCTCTGTGGAGGTCCTTGGCACTACCACATATGTATGGTCAGTCACCTGGGTAGGTGCACACACACCACCCCAATTTGGTGGGAGACTCATGTACAGTCTGGAACCACAAAGCCAATAGATGTCATCATACACCGGAGTACCATTTACAGGTGGTAGCAAAAACTTACTAACATAAGCACATGATTCATCCGTTCCCCATGGACAGGAGCCTGTATAATTACATCCCCGTCCAATGTGATGAAGATAAGTACCATCCACATATTATGTTTTGGTATATATGAGGGTGTCCATCTGTCTCATTCACATTATGAATAAACCTCTTCTGACGTTGCTTGCGTTGTTCTCTGGCTCGGTCCACAGTGAGCTGCAATTCTTGGGTCAACCACCAGGCCAGGAATCCGAGGAGCACGAAACACACTAAGATCACAACGCAACCGGCTGCCCTACCAACAGTCCGGCAGCGGCGGCGCTGAGCACGCCGCTCCAGGGTCTGCTGTAGTTCAGTCATGATTGCTAGGATACAGTGTTGTTAACCAACCTCACCTAATAGTGCAAGGATCTCCCTGCTTCACTGGCGTTGAGACAATCTATTGCTAATTAAATAGACTCCCTTTGTAGCCAGACTTCCCCTTACACTGTGGAGGCAGCCAACACACGCTGTATCTTACAGTGATGTATCCACGTTGATCTCTCCGCTATCTTTACTGCAGTTGGTGTTGTTAACAGCACTTGGTATAGACCTTCCCAACGAGGACTGGACCAGTTCTTCCTCTTAATCACTCTGATGAACACCCAGTCTCCTGGCTAGACTACTGGAAGGCCGTCCTGTGGAAGATCAAAATTATTCGGCAGTAAATGTGTTTAAGTTATCTCTTTCTGTGTTAATGTCTTTTTCATAAAATTTGCTAATGTTTGTTCCTCATCTGCTGTTTTAGTATCCATGTCAAAATTGGTAGACGATATGGTCATCCATAAAGTATCTCAAATGGTGTTAACCCTGATGGTGTTGGTGTTATTCTCATATACAATTTTACTAGGTCCAAACATTCAATCCAGGTTCGTTTTGTCTCTTCTATACATTTCCTTAATCATTTTTATTGTGCCCTTTGTCCTTTCCACTAATCCTGCACTGTGTGGATGATGAGCACAATGATTTTTGAGATTAATCTGTAGCGCTTCTCCTACGTATTGCACTATTGTATTAACAAAATGCGCTCCATTATCTGAATAGACTGTTTCTGGTATTCCAAATCGTGGAATGATGTCTTTGCACAATGCTTTTAGCCACTGTAAGTGCATCTGCATGTTTTGTGGGGAACAATTCTACCCATTTTGAGAACGCATCAATTATGACTAAACAAAATTCTTTTCCTTCATGTTTACTCAGCTGTATATAATCCATATACTTGAAAGGGATATTGTGGTGTTGGAAATTTGCCTCTTTGGGGTCTCAAATTGCCTTGTGAATTGTGTTTTGCACATGTCATGCATGCTCTACAATGCTGTTTTGCATATGCATCGAACCCATAAAGACAAAAAATAGATTGCAATTGCGATATCATACCCCCTGATGAGACATGCGTCACGCCATGGCTCATAATAGCTGCCCATTTAAACATATTTTTTTGGCAATATGGGTTTCTTTTGTGGTCATACGTACAAATCATTTGCATGCGTTTATCCACATTTGTTTTTCTCTTTCAGTTGCCTGCTGTTGCATGTCAGCAAGCAGTGTATGACCTAAATGCAAATCCGGAGTGTTTCCTGTACAACAAAATAGAAGAAGCCGCTGCTGCCTCTTTTGCTGCTCTGTCAGCAAAATCATTTCCTTTTGAAATACTGTCAGAGCCTTGGTTTGAGCCGCACATTTGCATATAGCAATTTGTTGAGGCAATTTCACAGCTTTCAGTAGTGCAGTTAGGAGTGTGGCATGAGTCACTGGCTTTCCAGATGATGTCACCATTCCACGCTCTTCCCACAGTTTTGCAAACACATGCACTGTGCTGAAAGCGTACTGGCTGTCTGTATAAATTGTTACAGCCGTACCTTTAAACAGATAGCAAGCTGCAGTTAAAGCAACTAATTCAGCTGCTTGTGCTGAAAATGACGATGGCAATGAAGCAGAATCCATACTTCTGAATTGTGACAACAGCATATCCAGATTGTGGTTGTCCATAAGCATTTTTAGTGGAAGAACCATCCACATACACAATTGTACTGTTTGGGATGGGTGTGTCCTGGAGGTCTGGGCGTGCTTTCGTACAGACCGTAGCTACATCAAGACAATTGTGCGGCTCACCATTCTCAGGTAAAGGTATCAATGTGGATGGATTCAATGTTGTACAGCGCTCTACCGTAAGATGTGGTTGTGATAATAGCAAGGACATACACGAAAGATGTCTTGCTGGGGACAAAAGGCTCATGTTTGTCTGCAACAGAAGTGCAGAAACTGCATGTGGAACTTTCAGTGTCAACTGATGGAATAGAACAACATTACTGCTACTTTGAACAGCCATAGAGGCTGCAATAACAGCTTGTACGCATGGTGGTAGAGCACTTGCCACTGCATCCAATTTAGATGAGTAGTAGGCAACTGGCCTCAATTTTGAGCCATACACTTGAACCAAAACACTAGTCATGAACTTATTCTTACAATCAACTGTTTGAATGAATGGTTTACTATAATCTGTAGTGCCAAAACTGTGGATGACACTAATGTTTGTTTTACTTTTACAAAGGCTTCCTCAGCTTCTTTGTTCCATTCCAACACGGTTGACATTGAAATATCATCCTTGTACATCAAATCAGAAAGTGGACTAGTCAATTCTGCAAAGCAGGGAATCCATGCCCTGCAGTAATTAGTCAGTCCAAGAAATGACATCATCTGCTTTTTGGTTTGTGGTTTTGGAGCGTGCAAAATTGCTTCCTTCCTGTCAGACAGGATCGTGCGCCCTGTGGCTGATAATTCATGTCCTAAATATTTTACTTTATCCCTACACAACTGAACTTTGTTTTTACTCACTTTGTGGCCATTATCAAATAAGAAACATAATAATGCTACTGTGTCAGTTATGCAGTTTTCTCGTGTGTCAGAGGCAATCAAAATGTCATCAACATACACCAATAGTTGGCTATCTGCCGGTGGAACGAAATTGGCTAAACATGCTGACATGACTTGAGAATAAATAGTTGGACTCTCTGCGTAACCCTGCGGTAATCTGGTGAATGTATATCGTTGTCCTTTAAAGGTAAAAGCAAACCAGAATTGACTATCTGGGTGTACTGGCACAGAGAAAAATGCATTACTTATGTCAATTACTGAGAAACTATTAGAATTTGGTCTCAGCGAATTTAACAAGGTGTGTGGATCTGGGACACATGGTGCTCTTTTAATCACAGCAGCATTTACTGCCTGCAGATCTTGAATCATTCTCCACCCCACTGAGGGCGGAGCCTTTTCACAGGAAATATGGGTGTGTTACATGGTGAATCTGGACATGGCACTATTACTCCTGCTGTTAACAAATTCTCTATTACTGGCCTGATTCCTTCAATTGCATCAGGTTTCAATGGATACTGTCTTACACATGGTCTGTATTCTGTTTTTGGTCGTATAACTACAGGTTGTGCATTTTTTTATCAGTCCTACGTCTGAAGAACCTGTTGTCCACAATCCTGATGGTACAGAAGAGAGAAGATCATCCTCTTCAGGACTCAACTGAAACACTCAGGATTGTGAAGTGGACACATCAATATGTGTTCCAGCTGTCAGCACCAATGAGACATTAACTGGCACTTTATACAATTTAGTTGATGGACTGAACTCCGTTCGTGGTCCAACTCTGCTCCAATCAGTGGCTGACAAAGCTGTTATGACTGTCAGTCCCAATTCTTGCCATTCTGTCAAATATGGCTTACAAAGTGACACATGCAAAGGCATACCTGTGAATCTCAATTTTAAAATGTCTTCAGTGGCACCTGTCACTGTTATGACAGCTGTTGAGTTGCCATCATGAATCAAATCGGTCATTGTCAGCTTCACAGGTGAAACGTTTTTCAATTTGTTTTTCATACACTGGTGTTCCTGGCATTATGCCACTGTGGACCTTAAATACACTCTCAAATCTGCATCTAAACTCTGTCCATGGCTCTCCTTCTTTCTGTGTTGTCCTGGTAATTTCAGTATAATTTATTTTTGGTCCTAACACACCTTTTGCACGTGTAATCATAGCTTCCACTCTTGTTTTCAAGACTGGATCATCATGTGGCAACGGTACGCCATCCTGGTCTGCAGGATTCCAGTCTCCGCGTATCTGACTCCATTTAGGGCCACATGCTTTCATCCACACCTGTTGGACTTCAGGTCCATTAAGGTGGTAAGAATTTCTAATGTTTTCTATATCCTGCATAAATCCCTCAATATCGACATGTGGCGATGGTATCATGTCGACTGCTGCTTTGATATCATCAGCATTCCATGTTCGATATACGAGCATGGTTGATCGATGTCCTGCTGTTCCTGCACGAGGATTTGGTACTTCTATCATAGGATAGGCACCTCCCTGGTCACTGTGTTCCACCATGGGAGGGGCTGTGGGCACTTTCGCTTGACTGCGTGTTTGTGGTTTTTCTGGTTTTTCACTTTTTACCTTAGGTTTTACTGCTAAATCATACTGTGGTGGCGGTACATCGTCATCCTCTGGTAGAGGAGATAAAGGTGTTGTTGTCACCGACGATCCAGCCGGCGGTGGTTGTTGAGGCTGTTCTGGTTCTCTGTGCTGAATTATCACATCTTCTTCTGCTTACCTACAGCTTTCTTTTTCCTTGCTTTCTCTAATCGTCGCTTCTCTGCTCCCTTCTGTCTGTTCTCTGCTTCCTCCTCCCAAAATGCCACTAAATCTGCCCCTACTTTCTGCATCTTTTTCTCATCACCTTTATGTTCCTGTTCTAACTCCTTCTTTAGCTTCTGTATACTGATCAGGTTCAGTCGTCCGTCAAAGTCATGTTTATTTATCCAGGTCTCCAATTTCTTTGTTGCTTTTGGATTTTTTGCTTCCATAAATTTCCAGTCGTCAGTTGATAAATTTTCCTTATTTTTAGACGTCTTACCCCCCATTTTTATTATCCCTTGTTATAATTTGGACTTCAGACGGGGGCACACCTAGGGTGTTCTAAATCTGAAGTTTTCACACTTTCTTTGGACGTGACAATTAATTTGCCGTCGTGTGGTTGATTCCTTTCACCTCCCCGTAGGAAGCGGAATCACTTGCCTCCGCATCCACACACACGGTTGTCACTAACGTTGTCCAAAGTATTACACTTTCACACAGTTATTCTATTTACACTTACACAAAACACTTTTAATAATCGTACGCGTATTCTTAGGCCAGGGGAGCTCACCCTCCCGTGAAATTTAACTAATGTCCTGCATTAGGGGACTCCGCCGTCCCTGCCAAATTTAACTGCTTTTTTACAGTGCACGTATTTCTACCCGGGATTTCCTTTACGTATTAAAACAGAGGAGTCCGTACCCTCCTTCCGGAATTTAACTACGGGCGTCCCTCGCAACCGTAGAGGAGTCCGCCCTCCTCACGGATTTTAACTGCTTTGCATTAACAGACGATTCCACGCCATCGCTTACGGAGTTTAACTGTTTTATGTGATCTGATCACCACTCACTCAGTACTGTTACAAAGAAATTCTACTCACTGACTCGACCTCCTGTCTGTCTTCTTCGGGAAAATCTCGTCAACCAGACGATGCCAACGGTGGTCGACAATTGCAGACACGATCAATCGATCGGACCTTGGCCAAGGATTTACGTCTGGACTTGGCGACCCCCGCCGGACACCTCCGGTGTTGTTGAGATCCCGGACGAGCCCCCAGTCAATGTTGGGTATTTTCTCCTCCAAACATTCTTAAAACCTTTTATAAGACAAACAGAGTCAAGAAACACCAGTGAGACAGAAAGTCAAATTAATCACGCGCGGAGTGCAGTCCAGGCTGTACACCAAGGCTACACTAAAGTCTGGCCTGTGCTCCCGCTCTTTTTATTAGAGATGCCCTCATTACATCATAAAACTTGTCCTAAGGGTGGGGGAAGGATGACGCAAGACAAGTTTCTTCCCGTAACATAAACACATACGTCAATAAGCGCAGCTGTAAGGAAAAACAGTTTCTTTCTTTTACTCTTATCGTCGAAGGTCAGCACATCTCGTTCGTCTGTTGCAGTTATCAGCTGTTGTGCATCTGCCTGGAGTGTCCTGGTCTTCACACTAAGCATCACATCACAACAGTCAAAACAACCTTCAGTTCTTTTACTCCCAGTTCAGCCTGACCCCGTCATGCTTCACTCCCAGTCGTTAGCGGCTACAAAAACAAGTTGTATAATAATAATAAGTACATCCAGCTTTTCATTCCCAGTTCAGATTGACCCCAGCATGCTAAAACAAGGTTGAATAACACGTACATTCTTAGGGTTACTTTTAAGACAGGTGCATAACAGCACAATAACGTTTTCATAAGAAAGAAGACAAGGGTACAAATGTTTAACAGTGATAACATATATATATATATATATAAAATCCTTAACAGATGCCACAATTAGTCATGGGTCAGATGAGAAGTGATTCATTTTATACTGAGAACTTATGCCTCCCCCTCTGTAAGGTGCGGGGGAGACATGAAATAAGTGCCCAATTTTCCTTGCACAACTTTTTTCTTGGATGCCATGATCATCAACTCGACTGGACTGACGCTATGTTTGTTTTGATCCACCTTTGTGATCCACCCACCATTGTGGGAACAAATCAAAAGCTGTGTTCACCACGGGGACACGTTCGGCGCTATTCAGGATTATTTGAGGGTTTTTTTTTTAACCGATGACGAACAATGCGTAAAAAAATCTGACCGATGCAACTACATCGGTCCAAACCGGTCTGGATCCAGGACTGATGTTGCTGCTTTAAAGGGTGGGCGGTGGAGACATCTTCAGTTTTTGTTTAACGTTGACCCTTCTAGTTCATTTTATACTGAGAACTTATCCATGGCTTAATGCTGCTGTAACTGTAATAATACTGGATGATGTCACCTGGCTTAGTACCTGAGGGATTGGAGTGTATTTTACCTGTTTCTATGACTGTATTATTTTATGTGTTTATTTATTTATGTAAGGTAAATTATTCTATTGAAGTTTTATTGCACTGAAGTCACTGATTGAGAAAAGAAATTTCATTTTCTAGTGTATACAATTGCACAGTGAAAATAACAACAAAATCTTTGAACCTTAGTCATGGGTCACACATCACGGATGAGAACTGATCCCTGGCTTAATGCTATTGTAATTGTAATAATACTGGAGGGCGGATGAGAACTAATCAAGTTACTGAGAACTTGTCCATGGCTTAATGCATTGCTATTGTAATAATACTTCTAAAGTAATAAACTTGCAATTTACAGACTCATGCAGTGTTCCTTCGTGTTGGGGGACATTGCAACAATGTTGCAGCAATGTTGTGTCACAACCTCCTGAGAACGTTCTAGGTTGGTTGGTTGGCAACGTTCTTGGCAACATCCCTGGAACGTTCTGGAGAGTCTACAAATGAACGTTCCTACAACGTTGTGATGCAACATTACTGCCACTTTGATGTAACGTTCAGGCAACGTTCCATTGTTAGCTGGGTATAAGCTAGTCTTTAAAGGTGCACTGTGTAACATTTTTAGCAATTTCTTTCCAGAATACATGCTGCCCAATCACAAATGTTACCTTTTTCAGGAATACTTGCCACCACCATCAAATTCTGACTGGGAAAATTGTACTTTTCATACATGAAAAGGTGGATCTTCTCCATGGCCGCCATTTTGAATTTCCAGAAATAGACATTTTTAGCTCCAATACTTACTGTACTTTGGTCATACTAGTAAATATTAGTTTATTATTTAGTAAATGTGTCCTTGCCTCAAGTGAAGGAGTTTAAGTATCTTGGGGTCTTGTTCACGAGTGAGGAACGGATGGAGCGTGAGATCGATAGACGGATCGGTGCAGCGTCTGCAGTGATGCGGTCGCTGTATCGGACCGTCGTGGTGAAGAGAGAGCTGAGTAGGGGGGCAAAGCTCTCGATTTACCGATCGATCTACGTTCCGATCCTCACCTATGGTCATGAGATTTGACTCATGACCGAAAGAACGAGATCGTGAGTACAAGCGGCCGAGATGAGTTTCCTCCACAGGGTGGTTGGGCGCTCCCTTAGAGATAGGATGAGGAGCTCGGTCACTCGGGAGGAGCTCGGAGTCGAGCCGCTGCTCCTCCACGTTGAAAGGAGTCAGTTGAGGTGGCTCGGGCACCTCAACTGGGAGGAGGCCTCGGGGAAGACCCAGGACACGCTGGAGGGACTACATCTCTCGGCTGGCTTGGGAACGCCTTGGGGTTCCCCCGGATTTGCTGGGGGAGGTGTGTGTGGATCGGGAGGTCTGGGCAGCTTTGCTTGAGCTGCTGCCCTCGCGACCCGACTCTGGATAAAGCGGAAGAAAATGGATGGATGGATGGATATTTAGTAAATGTTCATGAAAAGATCAAATTTGGCAATAGGCAGCACAGTTTCAATGAGCATAGTATGCCATAGTATACCTACTCTGGCCACCATCCTACACAGTGCACCTTTAACTAGTCAACAAAAATGAATGTTACCTTTTCAAGAGTGAATCCCGGGTCTTGTCGTCAAGCAGAATCCAAAAGGTGCTCTCTGCGTCTGAAGGCAACTGATTCTGTTCATTGAAATCAGCCCAATTATCCATGTCTTCACAGCCACACCCCCCACCACGTCAGGCAACCTGGTGGCCAATCAGCCGGCAAGGCAATCTATTGGACTTGCAAAGTGTTGCTGTAGCTACTTTGTCTGTTACAAAAACAAAAACTGGTCAAACCAGTTCCCAAAAGTCAGAATGCACACATAATTGGCCTTAATAGCCCAGCCATTTACCTCTGAATGGCAAGTAGGCATTAGCATAATGGCTCATGGTCTAGTTATTTTTGTGTGAATTTAAAACTCAGTTTGGAATAGGCTACTTATTGAGACATCCACATTTTACTTTTTATTGCAGTCTACTTGACTTCATACAACTTTCGACATGTGGGTGATTCTTAGACTACGGGCACTTATTATGTCCTTTGATCTTATTGTATGAAAAACAGAAAAAAGGGGAAATTTCACACTTTTATAGTTATCTTTACAATGAAAGTGTGTTAAGAAATTTGTTCTTGTAGTCTATGATGACTTTTTCACCTTTTTTCAGCATCATTATATGCAAATATTGCCGTTTTGTGCTTGTCCCACACCCAGACTTTTGATCTTCAATGATAAAAATGAATGGTAAAGAAACGTTTTTTCTAATGTTTTAAAATATCTCTGAATAAAATATCAGTAAAATAATCAAAACATAATTGGGGTATTCAATGTCATACAACTGTTGTGATTTTTTAAACAAAATGTAGTTGTCCCACACTATTGCCGTAATTTCCACCACAACACTGTAATGTCCCTTTAAACAGTTTGTATGAAAGATTGTTTGGGTAGTTTCTATGGAGATAAACAGTGACATCAGAGCACATGTATATAGCACCAAATCACAACAAACAGTTGCCTCAAGGCGCTTTATATTGTAAGGCAATGGTCTGGTGGAAATTACATTTACAAGCCAATATAGTGCCAGTAGTTAAAGAATCACCCATGTATACTTATTTTATTGTAGTGTACATTACTCTTTCTATTTCAGCTTTGGTTAAATTAATAATATAAAAACAATGAATGGAGAAACAATGAATGAAGGCTGCACTAATACAGTGGTATGCTCACAGTTTTTCATAGCCAAGAGAAAAAGGAGAATGCATACCAAATCATCAGGGGAAAATACTGTTGCAAGGGGTCCACCAAATCCAGCACCAATAATGTTGTCTTTAAACATGTTTGCAGAAGATAAAATGCAGTGGCCAGCTAATCGGCCATTTAATATGTGGAATCTTAATAGGGTCTATTTGGAAAGAAACACAATAATTAACTTTGTATGGCATTGCATTCTTTGTAGACCCATGTTTGTGTAGCTTGTCTCCATTTCACTGAATTTAAAACAAATATCATACATTTTGTATTTTACTCTTTGCACTTTGGTGCAATAATAATGAGCAATTGAATAATAAGAAATTAATGAAAAATGTCACACTAGGCTGGCCTAGTGTAAAAATCAAGGAAACAAAAACTGTCAGCACTGGTTCTCAAAACAACCGAAAAACAACTAAGCATAACATTGTGGGGTGGTAGCAGTGTAACTACTGGCTAATGTTTCATATGGGTGGTTCCCTAAAAGTTCAAGGAACGTTAACCTTTGTTTGGTTTTTGCTGTAACCAAAGGGAACATTTTTAAGTGGTAGCTTTTGGTTTGGTTATAACCTAACTGTCCCGTTCTCTGTTACTAGGGCTCCCCAAGTTGAAAAATCTGAACTTTTTCATCTTGTCGCGATGACCAATCAGAATATGTAGTGACGTGGAGATGTCTGCAGTTTGACTGAAGATGTGAACATGTCCTGTCTCTGGTAGCAGCCTGTGAGCAGGACCTATGTCTCTTTTGTCCTTTATTTCACAATCATGACAGAATTTTTGGAGCAAGCAGCAGCACCACAGCAGCGGGGAGCGGAGTTTCTTTCTCCTTTTATTTTATGTGCGCGCACGCGAGTGAATCGTCTGTGGAGATTATTTTATTTTATTATTTTACTTATTAACTACACAGATGTATAATAAAACAAATGGTGATTGGTTTCTAAATACAATTATGACAGAGTTTTTTGGGGGAAGAGCAAGCTGCAGTCCACAGCAGGCAGCAGAGTTTCTTTTTTTTTTTTAAATTGTTTACATGTGCGCGCGTGAACAGGACAGGAGGTCCTCAAGCTGGGTCCCGCAGAGGAGGAAAGACTGCTGAAAGCAGCCGTCATCCAGACGCAGCTCCTGCAGCAAATACTCCCTGTATTGGGAACTTTCCACAGCAACTCGCTCCGTGTGATCAAGGTCCGTCATGTTAACTGAAAACCAGAGCCAGTGAGCGGAATGGAAGCTCCTCCTATTTGATGACGCACCGGGGCAAATTTTCGCAGCAAAAGCAGAGCGACACACCTGGCGAAGGAGGCGCGTCCGTCGCCTGGTGACCCACGTGAATTTGTAGCGTCTGATCACGCCTGGTGTGAACACGGCATAAGAATTAGTGAAGCGCTATCAGCTAGGAAACGGGTCATGCATCTCCTTATTAGGTAGAAAGCTTGGAGTCAGATAGAGACATCGCCTGTCAAAAAAAGAAGACTGCACAGCGCAGTGGGCAGGACTGAGCCCCGAAGCAGATGGGACAACGACGCCAACATTCTAATATTAGGGATTTAGTCTAGACAGGGTGGAGCTGGAACATATTATAAAAGTGGGGTCCAGGGTTAGATGTCTTTGTCTTTTCATGCTGATGGGCTGCTAATGCTATGTCAGGGACAGACTGCTGAACGGACCCGCAAAGCTTTGCGTATGGTCAACTGACCCTACTCATTCTGTTACTTTAAATTCTGTTAGTTAATTCTGTTGAATAAATCTCCGTGTGGAGGGCTATCTACCGGGGAATTGTGTTCAATTTTAACTAACTTGTCAAATCCTTCTTTCAAATCAAATGAACGTGCAGAACTGAGGTGAGGAGGGAAGGCGAGGTCACAGGAAACCCCCCAAAAAACAGTCCTAAAGCCGCGGTCCCACCGAATAAAACCGCAGTCCCACCGAATAATGAAGGATGAAGAAGGAGCCACGCACCATGTTTTTTTTTTGTTTCGTGAGCTATCGTGGCAGTATAGTGGCTCAGAGTGGCTCTTAGAGGCATTATCTTCAGTTAACGAGGCTCCTCTCTGAGCATGGCGCTAATTTCAAGATGTTCAAAATTTAGCAACAACAGCGTGGCGCAGTTTGTGTACGAGTTACTGCGATGGCTTAGAGGCATTTGCATGGTGCTTACGAGTCTGCAAAAAGTCCATTATCCGTTCGCCTGGCACCTTCGCAGGACCTGAGAGGCTATTTTTGGAACAGCTCTCCTCTTGCGCACAAAATTCCACCTGCTCTGTGCGCTGGACTCTATATAAAATAATTATTTTGTAGTGGATTAATCATTTTCTGCCAAACCTTGGATGCTGAAAACACCTCTTCTAGAATCAGCTGTTTCATCTGGACACTTTTTTCCCCTCTCTTTCCTGCTCCATGTGGGATGTATTTTGAACATCTTAAGGTAATTATTTTTAATGTTTTTTATAGCTTGATAAAACAGTTCCTTGCTGTAAAAGTATGTCTGTATGTTGACATCTGTTGTATGTAAAAGTATGTTGATTTAATATCTTGTTAATGGATCACGAGCTCCGCTGTGTGTGCGCAATGACGCAGTACCTGAGAGGCTATTTTTGGAGCGGCTGTCGTGCGCACACAATTCCACCTGCTCTGTGCGCTGGACTCTAATTATTTTGGAGCGGATTAATAATTTTCTGTCAAACCTTGGATGCTGAAAACACCTTTAATCACTTCTGGAATTAATGGATCACATGAGCTCCGCTGTGTGTGCGCACTGACGCAGTGACTCATCATCATGCTTCAAACGAGCATTTAGGCAGAACACCAGCTCACACAAGAGTGATATTTCAGTCAATATTGGATGAATACAAAGTTAAAATTTGGGTGACTGCGTGAAAGTGGATGTGTGTTTAAAGCCATGGAAGATAACTCCAGTGGAGCAGCTAAGAGCAGGAGCTGTGCAGCAACACAAGTGGAGAGCGTGCAAAAGACCGATTTTGAAGACAACATAAAGTTAAAAGTTGTATCATGATAACTTGTAAGCTGCGGAAGAACTACCCACCCAGAAACCAAATGTTCTTTGAATGTTCATTGAACGTTTGCATGAGAACGTTTGCAAACGTGGCATGAACACTGCATGAACATCATATGAACAAAGAATGACAGGTAATGTTTGCATGCGAACATTCAATGAACATTATACAAACGTTCACAAGTGTTCACAAACACCAAATGAACAGTTGCAGCAGAACATTAAATGAACATTTGTAGAGTGTTCGCATACGAACATTACCTGTCCTCATTCTTTGTTCATATGATGTTCGTGCAATGTTCTTGCTCAATTACCTACAATTTTTGTGATTGTTCCTATTGAGAACTAAAAAAAAATAAGTAAAACAAACTTTATAAATGTTTTAAAATTCAATAGGTTTTATTTCAATAGTGACTTGCAATGTGGAATTATATTGTAGGAACATATAAAATAAGTAATGGACAAACTTTTGAAATCACTTAATTGATAAAGGAATTCATCTTTACAGAATTAAACATCATTGCTCAAAAAGCACATAAAATGAAAAATGTTCAACGTTACAAAACATTTCTTAAGCAGTAAACCACAAACGCTACACCAAAAAAATGTTCAGATATAAGAATAACTCTTCTAGAATTAATAATGAAACCTTAAAAAAAAAAATAATTCATCTATTTATCTACATACAACCAATAATACACATTTTAGGAGCAAAAATAAATTCAACTTAAACATAAATCACCACTTGAAACAAAAACTACAACAATCTTTTAGACATCTACATACAATTAATAAAAGTCATACTTAAGAGCAAAACTGTGGACAGTTTTAACACAAACATTACTATCAATAAATTCCCTGAGAAAATTCCTATGGAAGTTTTTAATCGCAGATTTGAAGACTCAGTATGACATTAGTCAGATTAGTCAGTTAGCGAAACTGAACAGTTTAACACAAACATATTACAATCAATAAATTTCCTGAGGAAATTCACGATGAAAAAAATATACAAAAATAATACAAAATTATTAATTTAAATTAATGTTTAATCCCCAAATAAAAAGGTTCTCTGGAGGTAAAATTAAATTTTATCAAAAATATTCCATGTACAATGCAAATTAAGTAATGCTACTAATCTGACCATAAGCTTTGATATTATCGAAATTAAACCCCGATATCATATAAAATACCCTCAGCCGTATGTGCAGTCTTCTTAATAATTATTTAATTGGAATTTATATGTATACAGGTGGGGCCAAAAGTTTACATACCCTGGCAGAAGTTTAGTTTTTTTTTTTGGCCATTTTTCAGAGAATATGAATAATAACACAAAAACTTTTTTTTCGCTCATGGTTCATGGTTGGGTGATTCTGCTCGGACAGGACATCTTCGGATTATGGCACAATTGTAGAAATAATGGTAGTACTGTCCATTGATGTGATTTTTATTGCAGTTGCCATGACAACTCTAAATTTGTGGCACGTCCCTGGCAATTGACAGTTCCTGACTTGTCCTGGCTGCCAAAGATAAACAGGAGCCGTAGCGTTCAAGCCGCCCCTGACAATGACTGTTACTGTATACTTCCCTTGTTCCATTCCAGGGGTGTATGCAGTTAAGGTATTGATTAGGGCATTCCTCTGGTGCCTGGTTCCCTCGTCCTCACCATCAAGTCTGTCATTAGTACTCTTGAGCTGCAAGTTGAAAATTTCCTTTTTTAGTCATAAGCAATTATATACATTTTTCTGTTCAGATATTGTGTAATTTGAGCTACATGGTCATAACTGGTATTCAACTCAGCACCTTATTAGACAGGCCCTATATTTTTAACAAGCTGTTTATATTGCTTCCAGAATTTTCTCAATTTAGTTATCAATTAGGTATACCACACAGGTGAAAGCAGATCAGACAAAAATGATTAATCCTCTGTACCCACTGTTATTTGTGTAAAGGACTTTTCACACCACATGCTTTGGAAGCATCAGAGGCGCCACAAATCGGTCTAAAAAGTATTTTCAATGAAACGCGTTGCTTTTTAGAGGCGTCTGAAGCGTCACGTCAAAAGCCGAGCTAAACCATCGCTTCTGCCGGGAGTGTGCACATTCCTGCTTGTCAACAGGCTGACATGGTAAAAGTTCAACCCAATCCAACTTTTGCCGCTCTGAACTGTGACAAAGCTTCACACTGTCCAAAAGAAACAATGTGTCGGGTCCAAACATGGAAGACTAGCGGCAGAAACCACTGATGCCTACAAAACAGGAAGGTGTCACAGGGCTGCTCATTTATACAGAGCAGTTTTCTGAAGAAAAATCCTTGCAAATGTTTTTTTTAAACCTCAAAATTAATTTGACTGCTGTATTAAAGCTTTTTCGTGGTTCATCGACGCACATACAACATGGCGATCACTCAGCTTTCCTCTGGAGAAAGAAAAAAAAAAACAAAACAAAAAAAAACAAAACATCTGAGCAAAAGTCTCCGCCCCCTTGCCACACGGAAGGCGTCGGGGGTGTGGGAGGCGTTGACGCGACGCGTTGCCTGATGCGTATAAAGCATGCAATGTGAAAGGCTTTAGTTACCGTATTTCCATAAATACAGCATGTTTCATAATATACTGTGTAAAAAATGAAACAGCAAAACTTTATTAAGGTGATGAGGATCTAACAAACAGAAAACACATTAACTCACTTCTTTGAGTGACTTTACTGGAAGGCCCATTACTTCCAGGCACTGCTTGGAATTGGTTTAAGCCCACACTTCTGGTTTAGCTGGCCATTCTTCGGATGATCATCTTAGCAGCGTCCACATTGTTCTCTCTCCTGGTATGTCTGGGAACCGACACTTTCAGGGACAGTCCAAGGATGCAGTGCACCAACTCTGTCATTTAGCTGTTTGATACTGTGAATGATGTCATTCTGCTTCTCCTGGAACACAAAATGTATATAGATCCATATGTTACAACCTTAATACAGAAGTTCTCACTTTACATTAAATCCTATGCTTCACAAAGGATTAAACCAATGCTGTTGACCTTTCATCTTCAGCACGGACAAATCTGTGAATGAACTGAGTGATGAAAGTAAGTAGGTAAGTAAGTCCCTTCGGCTGCTCCCTTGTTTGCACTCGGGGTCGCCATAGCAAATCTGAGGTGGATCTGCATGTTGAATTGGCACAGGTTTTACGCCGGATGCCCTTCCTGACGCAACTCCACATTAGATGGAGAAATGTGGCAGGGGTGGGATTTGAGCCCGGAACCTTTTGCACTGAAACCAAGCGCATTAACCACTTGGCCACCACTGTGTGGAATGTGTGGAGAAAAGATTATGTTGTTTTGCCCCTGTCTTAAAGTAACCCTAATGATGTACTTGTTATTAATACACTGATTGCACAAATTTGTTTTTGTAGCCACTAACGACTGGGAGTGAAGCATGCTGGGGTCATTCTGAACTGGGAGTGAAGAACTGCTTTTATTATGTTTTTGCAAGAGAAAATAACTTTCAGATGCCTGTTGATTAAAGGAATTATGTGCGCCAGGGAGTTTGAGATGACCACTCACCCTCCCTTCGTGCACACACTAGAATCACATAAAAGGAGGCAGAGCCAAGTTTCGATAGAGTCTGCTGTGGGTTTCGTACGAACGCCCAGCCGGTTGACAAGCGCACTCTACCGAAAGGTGTTGGCTCTCCACCTTAAAGGCGTCACGGTAAGAGAGAAAGAGATATTTTATGCGCTGCAACCACTTGTGTTTGATGTAACTGCTTTTGTGGGGAATAAATATACGCCTGTTTGTTCTAGCAAAATGCAGTCTGTGTGATCATTTCTGTGTGCCAATCTGACCGAACCTTGTTTCAAAACATTTTTTTGGCGTTGTCGGCAGGATACGGTTGCGCTCAGACTACACACAGAAATGTCTTGTTTTAGTAGAAAGGGAAAGAAGGATGCCGAGGAGGCATCTCAACAGGAAGAAGTGGTCCTGGGGTGGGATGGGATCACTTTTAAGGAAATAGGCCAGCTTCTACGGCGACGCGGGGGACGCCCTGGGCCGTGGACTGGAGCAATTCCCACCGCGACACCACCGGTTTTATGCGAGATGTTAAAACGGGTGGAGGTAAAAGAGAAGGCTCCATTGGGAGGCATTCATGAGATGATGTGGATTTGTGCAGAAGCTTGGAAGGAGCGAGTTTTAACTTTAGATACAGTTCGCTCGTCAGAATGTGCTAAGTCACAAAAAGTGACTAAGTTAGAACAACAGGTAAAACAGTTGGAGGGACAGTTAAAGGAGTTTGTATGGGGGGAGGAACAACAATGCTCATTTGATATGGCAAAGGAAGCCATACAGCAGGCTGTGTCCTTAGGAAAAATGCAATCAGGACCAGTAGAACTTCAAGTGTCTGCTTTAAATGACTATGCTAATTGGAGTCTATGGCAGAAACAAAATAAGATACGCAAACCTTTAGGATTCTGGTCGAGGAAACTCCCAGATGCGGGTACGCGTTATACTCCCTTTGAGAAACAACTTTTAGCATGTTATTGGGCTCTAATTGAAACTGAATCACAAACAGTAGGACATGAGGTAATGATGAGAACTCAGATACCTATTCTCTCATGGGTAATGAGTAATCCTACCACACACCGAATAGGAACAGCTCAGGAAGCTAGTGTAATAAAATGGAAATGGTATGTGTCAGAACGAGTGAAACCAGGTGAGAAGGGGGTTTCGTTGCTACATGAACAAGTAGCTGATGCTCCTGAGAAAGATGAGGTGCCTTTTGAAGTTCAACCATTAGAGGAATCTCCTGTGAAAGCGGGAAAAAGATGGGATGATTTGTCAGATGATGAGAGAAGTCGAGCATGGTTTACGGATGGTTCTTGTCAATATCAAGCAGGAAAAAGGCGATGGAAAGCAGGAGCTTTCAACCCACAATTAGGTCAATCTTTAGAAGAATTAGGAGAAGGAAAAAGAAGTCAGTGGGCGGAGTTGAAGGCTGTGCATATGGTGATCATGCAGGTAGGAGAAAAAGGAGTTAAGCCGAGTGCCCCTCCCGTTGAGGAGGAGGATTCCGATGACGACATGGTGCACATAGCTGCTACGCGTAAGGTCAAGAAAGATAGAAAGAAAGGAAAGAATAAGGGAAGGCGTTCCCGGAGTCTTGATTGTTATGATGAGGATTAGGAAAATGGTCAAGCTCTTGTGGCCCGCCGAGATTTCAAGTTACTTCGGCTTTAGTGGACACAGGAGCGGAGGCCTCATTAATTCATGGCAATCCAGAAAAAATTCAGGGACCAGCTCAGACCAGTACAGGTTCAAACTGATAATGGTACTCATTTTACGGGGAATAAAGTAAAAGAGTGGGCCAAAGAACATCATGTTGAATGGATTTATCATATTCCCTATTACCCGCAAGCGGCGGGACTAGTAGAACGAATGAATGGGCTCCTTAAAGAGACCCTATTGAAGCTGTCAAAAGATCGCACAATGCGACAATGGAAACAGGACTTGACTACTGCAGTGGATCAGTTAAACAATCGACCTATAGGGTCTGGATCCACACCATTGATAAGGATGATTTCAGGAGAAATGATAGAGCAACCTACTGACAGCATCAAAATGTGGAAAATTGATCCACAAGCGGAATTACCTGTCAGAGCAACTCCAGGCTCAGCAGGACTAGACTTAAGAACATTGTTGGGTGAAACAACCTAACGGACCGCCTAAGGCGGCAGAAATTATAGCTCAAGGGAATGATGCAACTGTTAGTATACTCTATCAAGGTGAAGAAAAATGGGTAAATGTGCCTGTATCAAAGTGTTATGTAAGAGAAGACTAATCGTTGTCATTCTACCCATAGTTACACTTGTGTTGTCTAGGCTTGATGCCTTGGTGGGAGTTGCTGATCGGGCGATCAAGAACCACAGGAGGTGGGCGTCATCATGGCAACCAGTGGAGGCCTCGTGACTGGAGGTGTCGGCTGCTGGGTCATACTCCTCCTTGTAGGTGGTGCCATGGTCTCCAGCTGCTGGGGAATGACTGAAGGACATCCATTAACAGAACAGACTACAGTGACCCTTTCCTGGAAAAATTACACACAAAAGAGAACACAAGATAATTTTGTATGTGAACCCAATAACAAATGTACCTTTGGCAATATAAGTAGTGATTGTACCATTTATGGATGTAGACAATGTTATAAAAAACTGAATATACCTGTAATAACTAAAGGGTGTAAGATAATTATTAATTCATCAGTGCATGTGTGTATATATAATCAAACGGCTGATAAATGTGAAGGTACACAAAACGGTACACAATGGAATATAACAGCAGAGTCAGTACTATGGATAGCTAATGGCACGGCCATAGCAAATAGAACACTTTGGGGATACCCAATTTGGGTACTACCAAAAGAGGCTAAGGCAACACAAACCCAGGTTGCACCTTTAATTGATACCTGCACCTATTTGGCACAAGCAACAGTGAAGACAAAGGTATATTGGCAAGTTACCTTTCCAAAAATTCCAATTTGCAGAAGACGTCGAAGGGCGTGGTATGACACTCTATTAGGAGGAACAGGAACTGTCCTAGGAGTGTCAAATACAGTTGATAATGAGGTAACTAGAACAATGCTATCTAATACTGGACAATATTCGTCTCAAGCGCTCCATCAGGTTGGAGAGTGGCTACCAACCGCATTGGTGGGGCAATTACAAAATGCTAATTTATGGCAAAAACGTTTTCAATGGCAATTGAAATTATGGAATGAAACTTATGATGCATTTAAAAATATTTCGCATATGGGAAATTGGACAGCATGTGCTATACAAACTCTTCATGCTGAAGCTCAAAGGGAAAGATTTCAGCGAATAGTTACTACAGGGAACTATCATGATTGAAGAAGGATTTAGAACATTAGCAACACCTTATGGTTAAAGCTACATCCAGAATATACACAATGTAATGAAACAGTATGTACTGGGTATTGGACTCAGTACAATGTGACACAACCAAAGGTTGTTTGTAAATATCAAGTGTTACCGGTAATTACGACTAATGGCTATTGGTTCTTGCATATGGATGGAGAGTGGTTAGAACCAAAAACTAATACGACTTTTGATACCAAAATGTGTGATACCACAGATAAAGGTATGGCCTGTGTGCTGCAAATGGGATATGCCAATCCATGTCTAACCGACTCAGAGGTTGTACTTTGTGATTGGACCAGGGAAACACCAAGAGAAATGTTGTGGCAAATTGGCCCACATGCTCTGTGTGTTGCAACAATGAGAAACAATTCACAAGTACCTTCGGTTCCGTTTACTGGCTGCCTGAACAATGTGCACTTATGGCATTGGGGAAACCGGACGTATCGTTTGACTAATTATTCTGTATCGAGTCGGCTGACTTCGGTACAATGGGATGTATTGCATTCCCCATGGAGTCTTTCCCTGGAGCGTTTCAAATGCGCATTGGAACAATCTACGGAAATTCAGCAATTAATAGAGTCACATACGTCCAACATCTCCAGTCTCATGGTGTCTACATTGATAGCTAGTGAACGGGTAAAACATGTGGCAAAATTAGTACAGCAAGCATCAGCACACCATTGGTGGGATATCTTTTCAGGGATGTCTGTCACTGCCAGGAGTACCTTAGTGCCACCTTTGATAATATTAATTATAGCAATATGTGTGATGACTTTTTGTAATATTTTTACATGTATCTATGTTATACGTTTAAGGCGAGAGGTGGAATGGGTAATATTTCAACGAATGAGATGAAATTAACTTTGTTAATTCATGGTCCTTTTGGAGTGAACGAATACAATGCCACATTAGACCCCACAACATCGGGTTTTGTATATGAGTATATTGCTTGGAACAGGTATAATCAAGACTATATTACTCAAAATTTTGTTTGTGAATCACTAGAAGAAATGTGGGAAATGCTATGGCAGGACATAATCAATGGAATAGGCTGGAGCCCAGCATTACCTGAATCTGCTAGTGGTTACATAAATTGACTGGTGCAAAACACCAAGAGTGGAATGTGTGGAATGTGTGGAGAAAAGATTATGTTGTTTTGCCCCTGTCTTAAAGTAACCCTAATGATGTACTTGTTATTATTACACTGATTGCACAAATTTGTTTTTGTAGCCACTAACGACTGGGAGTGAAGCATGCTGGGGTCATTCTGAACTGGGAGTGAAGAACTGCTTTTATTATGTTTTTGCAAGAGAAAATAACTTTCAGATGCCTGTTGATTAAAGGAATTATGTGTGCCAGGGAGTTTGAGATGACCACTCACCCTCCCTTCGTGCACACACTAGAATCACATAAAAGGAGGCAGAGCCAAGTTTCGATAGAGTCTGCTGTGGGTTTCGTACGAACGCCCAGCCGGTTGACAAGCGCACTCTACCGAAAGGTGTTGGCTCTCCACCTTAAAGGCGTCACGGTAAGAGAGAAAGAGATATTTTATGCGCTGCAACCACTTGTGTTTGATGTAACTGCTTTTGTGGGGAATAAATATACGCCTGTTTGTTCTAGCAAAATGCAGTCTGTGTGATCATTTCTGTGTGCCGATCTGACCGAACCTTGTTTCAAAACAACCACTCAGTGATGAAAGTGAGCCATGGAGGAAAAAAACAACAAAACAAACAAAACAAACAAACTTGAAAGATCTTGGCAAGGCCCTGATGGTTGGTCAGGTGGTTGTCCCCCAGAAAAATGTGAAATCTCAAATGCATTCTGGTTAGTGCAGTAGGTATCAATTATTTTAGCAGTCAAGTATTCTATCGATTATTCTGGCGATTAATCGAGTAATCGGATAAAAAGTACTTTTGCGTTTTAAACAACATCAATGGGCTGTCTATAAGCAATGGCACAATGTCACTGTCATTTTGCTGAAATGGCGATGGGATGTAGCCTTCTATTTTGTTTTGTCCAATTTGTAAAAATTAACCAAGTTTTTTTTTTTTTAAATAAAGGTTGATGGACTGGGTTGAACATGCAGCATCACAGTCAGTTTTTTATTATTTAAGTTACCGTGTTCGTGAAGTGTTGTGTGTTGCCCAAAAACGCATCATTAAAAAGTGAAACACTCAGTGTGAGTCTGAGGTAAACACAGAAGAAAGAGTGAACTTCTGCTGTTTGTCAATGTAGCTGGGGACAGAGCTGTGACTCGCCCGGTCTGAGAGCTCCTCACGCTGGGCAGAGAGAGACAGCAGCTGGCCACCGGGTCAATAGTCCCTCCCCACGTAGAGCAGAAAAATAGACAAACACACTGCTTCACTTTAAATGCACAGTAAGTCTATTTTAGATGATCAGTATGGACCATCTTTCTCTTAAAAGGCTTTATTTTACTCTATGTGTCACGTTGGAAAGCGGTAGCTATCGTTGCTAATTTGATTAGCTGTTATGCTCGCCTTTTTTTTTTTCTGCGGATGTTGCAGCGCCACACACAGGCCTGACATATGTGCTACAACATTAAACGAAGCTTCGAGGCACAGAATTTGCCTCAAACATTTTTTGTAATCGAATTATTCAAGTTACTCGACTCGTTTCAGCCCTAATTCTGGTGCTTTCTCAGGTCTATTTACCCACCAAAAGAATCTCAATTTTTTTTTTGGACAGATCACTTTTCCCATACCAGATAAGGTGGTAAACCACAGTAGTATAGCATACAAGTCCTCCTGTTTCAAGTGTATGGTACCATAGACAGTATGCACACACTATGCAAATGAAACTTTATGCAAGGGACATAGAAACTGAGTTTTTATAAAAGGAATTCTGTAACTTTATATCAGCAATAAATAAACATGTCAATTAAGTAACAAGACCTGTAAATTATTTCTTTAAATAAGGAAAGTTAGTATATACAACTTCATTACTGGCAGATTTTACTGTATTTTCAAATTATATCCCAAATAGAACAGAATATTTCTTGCCAGAAATTTTGAATATTTTGCTTGCTGAATGTGAATTTTTAGAATCTTCTGGCACAAGACACTGAACAATCTTATTTAACCATTATAGTACAAAGCTCGGGATAAAGATCGGGCTGATGTGAATCAACTGCAGACACACACTCAACCGACTGGTCAGATGGAGGATTCAGTGATTTAACAACTCTTAAGGCAGCAGGCATGGTTACTGTGGTGGGGAACAAACAATGATCGAAAATATTATCAAACTTATCTTTATAAAGTCTCTTTCTGGGCACTGACATTACTTAAACTTAAAGACAGAGTATATATATTAGTCATGGTCATAAAAAGTTATATATATTTTAAATTTAGCATTTATTTAAGCAAATTAGTCCCATTGAGATCAAGACCTCTTTTATAAGTGACCTGGACAATTATAAAGTTTCCAATTCACCCAACCTGCATGTCCTTGGAAGTGAGATGCCCACACACCTTATTGACACCTTTAGGCTTCTGGCTTAATACAGAATATATTAAAACATGGACAAAATATGAATTAGGCCTGTGCCTCTCTGTGGCTAACGTTAGCTCCGTGCTAGTCAAAAATGTGCTGGTTTGGTTCTCATTAGTCAGAGGTGTCAAGTAACGAAGTACAAATACTTCATTACTGTACTTAAGTACACTTTTTAGGTATCTATACTTTACTCCTTTACTTATTTTTCTGCCTACTTCTGACTTCTACTCATTACATTTTCACACAAGTATCTGTACTTTCTATTCCTTACATTTTTAAAACAAACAGCCTCGTTACTCTTGGCTTCAGTTTAATGTTTATATATATATATATATATATATATATATATATATATATCACGTCATGTGCGCCTGTAATCAACTTTTCTGCAGCACGGCTTTGCTGTGAACCAATCCAAGCAGTGGTTCGCAGATTGAAGCAATGCTTCGACCTATTGCTTTGTTTATTCTTTCTTTCTTTCGCTTAATTTTCCCCTGCTAAAACCCTAAAGAGCATACTTCTGTGAGTATTATTTACCTTTTCTATGTTAAACCGACCTGTTATGGTCTTCTGAAACAGTCGATATATGTATTTTATAACTTAAAAACGGGAGCGACGCTAACGCGTTAGCATGTCTATAGCATTTTCAATGTTAAAAGTTAGCATTAAGCAGCTCTCATCACGTTCGGGTGCATTTGTTTTCAAAATGTAATATTTCTTAAATATATTTTTGTTTATATATTAATAATCTAATGATTATTATATACAATTTTCGAGAAAGAGGCAAAAAGAACCTGAATAGAAACACAACAGAAAATATAAAAGCAACTAACAATGAACATACATAAATAAATACATAAATAAATAAGTGTTTCCTGTGAACACCTAGTGACTCTTACACCTCCACTTCATCCCTGTCTTATTTAATGACAATTTGTTTCGGTCAAACCATATTTTCAATGTGTTAATTTCTTCAGTGATTTCCTCCAGAACTATCTGCCAAACTAGAAAACTGCTGCATCCTAGTAAGAGCAGAATACTACTGGAATGAATTTGAATAAGTTTTTTTTTTTTCTTCACTAAATGGATGCTGCACTCACTGCAGTTTATTGTCTGGAATAGTCCCAGATTGCATTTCAGAGCTTCTAGAATTGAAACATTTTCATGCAGGTGGTGTTGGGGGGTAATTTTGGGTTTTGGGCCACATGTAGAACGAATCAGTTTTTAAATTAAGCTTTCAATTCATATAGTGGCATCTACCTTTTTTTTTTAAAGGTTCCTTTATACTTTTATACTTTAAGTAGGTTTTGGAGCACATACTTTTTCACTTTTACTTGAGTAAAGAGGTCAAGTTCATACTTCAACTTTTACCAGAGTTTTACTGCAGTATCTATACTTCTACTTAACAAATGCCTGTACTTTTGACACCACTGTCATTAGTCCATGTCTGGCATAATCAAGCTTCAAGCAAGTTCTGTCTTTTCTGTCTAAAATGGGTTTGTGCTCACATCAGGTTCCATTACCTCGTGATGACTGTAGGAAGGCCTCGCCATTTGAAGCTAGCTGCTAACTCGTGGTTGTGTTGGTTTTCTGTGATCCAGTCGATGATCATCCAGCGTTAGTCTCCTCTTCTGCTCTCAGTGGTCTCTTAATCGTAGTATAGAGACTGAACAGGCAAATTAACGTCTTGAACATAAACTTTTATTTGCCAAAAGAGAGCGGAGAGCATGCAGCACTGTTAGTTAGCCAAGTCGTGTTCTGCTTCTTCTTCTTCTTCTTTGTTAAACAGCGGGTTTTAACCCAACTAGGTGCACCACTGCCACCAACTGTTTGGTGGAGAGCACTACAAGCTTTTTTTTTTTTTTTTTTTTTTTTTTTACCAGAATGAGAATGTTGCATTTTACATTCAGAAATGATTGTATCCAGGTGTTATAATGTGTACAATGTACATGTTTTACCCTGGATAATTATAATATCATGCCTCACTGAAAACATGAATTGAGCAGCTGAAATTAAAGGAATCAGAAAGGAAGATATGGTAATAATTCCCACCAAACACTGTTAGACTGTGACATGTGTGACTATTCATCTCATGTTCAGCATGTTTGTTTAAAAACATGTCTGATAATGTTTGAACTGCAAGTTGTGAAGTGACCAGTAAAAAATATTATTTGTCTATGAGCTGTTTTATTTAAATGTCAATGTTTCCTGCTCATGCATGTTGAAAACATTATGTTGTAAATCAATTTTAATACCTTTAATGTATTTTTCCTTATTTCCAAAAATGCTAAAGATATTATGCTTTTAGAAAATATGGCAAAATGTATGTAACTCAGGTCTGTCGGACTTCTGGATAATAAGCTGCCATTGCAATCTGTTTCCATAAAAAAACATATTTCAGTAGCTGACAATCACAGTCTGTAGTGATATTGCAAAAATAATATTCCAATTAACAGAGTGCATGTTTATGCAAGTTGCCCCAAGACATGTTTCTGAGTTAGCTCTGTCAGTTTATCACAGTAATCTTGAAATTATACGAGGGTAGGCTGAAAAGTTCTAAGGCTCACTATAATGCAGTTAATGCATTACTCCTTCATGGGGAGCCTTAGAACTTTTCAGCCTACTCTCGTATATTCAGTAGGTCTGAATAAATCATAAATCGACATATTATTGGTTACCATGAGTGTTGAAATAATTTCCTATTGTTCATTCTACCTATGTTTGCACATTAACTTTCTGTAGGCAGTAAATGATATTTAATGTTTTCCTATAATATGAAATTTTACAAAATAATTGTAATAATTAAATAATAATTTAATTTATACTTTTATTTAGAGGCAAGCTTTACACATACAACATGAACATTATGTGAATGTTCGCAAACACACTGAACATTAAGCATACATTCTATAAACATTTGATTGATTTTTGCAAATGTTTGCTTACATGTTTGTCTAATGTTTGCTTTCATGCAAACATTAGACAAACATCACAAACATTATATGAACATTTGCAAACTTGCTGAACAGTAAATGAACATTCTATGAACGTTCACTTGATGTTCACAAATTTTCGCTTCCATGCAAACATTAGACAAACATCACGAACATTACATGAACGTTTGCAAACTTGCTGAACAGTAAACAAACATTATATGAACATTTGTTTGATGTTTGCAAATGTTCGCTTCCGGGTGGGTATATATATATATATATATATATATATATATATATAATTTTTTTTTTTTAAATGATCCACAGGTGTATATAATAAAACGGCACCTCATTCTGTATGCAGAACAGCACCGCGCGCAAAAGAGCGCTTTTGCAGAAATAAACGGACAAACAAAGTTTTGTGTGTTTAAAGCGCAGAAGAAAAGCCAGAGAGCTGCAGAGCCAGCGAGGAGCACAGAGGCGGCTCTCCAGGAACCCATGGTTCGGGTCTAGCTGGTCTGGTGCATTACAGGTGGACAGCAGCCTGGCGCACAGCGCACAACTGCGGAACTGTGCTGGAGTGTCTATTTTTTGCTAGGGGGATGAATGCGACATTTCAATCTGTGACAGCTGTCGTAAGTGGGCTGTTGTGGGTGTGCTGATGAAAGGTGGGCTGGCTGTGAGTGATGAACGTGCTGACGAAACCCCGGGCCAGTCACGTGTGGAGTTCCACTGGGGAGCAGGGAGTCGAGCCCGGGGAGCCCCGGAGTGGCGGTGGTGGCTGGTGCGATGTTGCACTGGCCATGTGGCTTGTGGGTGACATGGCGGTGGTGGGCGGGTGTCAAGTCATGTTGAATAGTGAACAGACCTACTGCATCACCACAGCCATCCAGGTCAGAGCGTGCGGCAGGAGATGGCTGCTCCGCGGTCGTCCCTTTCCTGTTGCTGCATTTAGCAGGGATTGAAACCACTACTGAAACACTTTGTGTTCACAGAAAAAAGACCGTGTGTCTGGAAATGCATTCGACTGGTACGTAGGCTCAGACAGAAAGCATATAAAAGTGGCCGAGAGGCTTTAATTTGCATGGAATACATGTTGATCAAAGGGCTCCATCACACTTCAGAATCAGGTGCAATGGGAAAGAAAAGCCACAATTCGAGACACATTCAAGAGGGACAGCTATTCTGACAGCTGTGTAAGTGTAGCGGGATGAAAGTCCCGTGTCCTGATTGAAAAGACGTTCCCGCTAGCTTGGCTAACGGGGAATTCCCCTTTGGCTGACCTGGTAGAGGAATGGTCTTTAGTGCGAGCCATCTGGGGTTCAATCCCACCGCCGTCCCAGCCACAAAGGTCCTGCGTTCACAATCTGGCGTCACGAACAGGATGTGGGTAGTCACAGAACATGTTTAAATGCACCTGTGACTTCGGGACGAAGTCAAAAATGGTGGGAAGATATGTAGCGGGATGAAGGTCCCGGGTCCTGATTAAAAAGATGTTCCTGCTAGCTTGGCTAATGGGGAATTCCCCTTTGGCTGACCTGGTAGAGGAATGGTCTTTAGTGCGAGCCATCTGGGGTTCGACCCCTCCGCCGTCCCAGGCCACAAAGGTCCTGCGGTCACATAAGTATGGCGTACCAATGCTTAGAATGTGGGTGGAACCCACCTCGAATGATTTGTGCACATTATGCATCACACTCGGGGCCACCGGCCGATTTTGACCAACTGGGTGGATGTCCGGAGATGGTTGTCAGAATGTTTTGAATCACTTTTTGGATGTGCGCTGATTCATAAGTCCAACGCCATTCTGCGTGATTCCGGCTATGTGTGACGGGGGTATTACAGCAGTGGCGGCTGGCCCATAGGGGGCGCTCGGGCGCTGCCCTCCTAGATGTGGAGAGGGAAAGTCATAATATATATTTAAAAAGTATTATCAATGTCAGTTTTACTTAATAGTATGTGCCTACATGTAATATGAATGCCTAAAACAACACTTCCTCCAACTGACTCTCATTCAGCAGTGCATTTCCACCGACAGAAGCAGAGAACGTATCATTCCTTGTCTTGGGCGGTCATTCAAGCGCCCTTGAAGTGCAGCAAAATAACCAATTGTATGTAGTTGCTAAGGAAAATTAATAAATATTTGGCAAATCAACATTGCCAAAATTAATGGCTTTGGGGCGCCGGAATTTTAGCACTTGCTACAAAAATGCGGGAACGTTAGATTGCTAGTCAGTGATACACGTGACACTGCAGCTGCTGCTGTCAGTCAATCAGGCAGGAAGAGATGATGGTGATGACGACGTTTGGGTTATATTTATTTATTTTTATTTTGTCTCCGTGTGTTTTGCTGGAGTAAGTTGAAGAACTCTTCGGAGGTTTAAAACGGGACAAAACTAATCAAATCAATGACACCAAAGTTTGGCGGGGATCCTTTTGGAGGCGCATGGAGGTGCGCACATCAGATCTTTCTCGTGGTTTAATGACAATTGCACATCCCGGTTGGAGGAGAGACGTTTGTGTGACTCGTTATAAACCGTGTCAGGCTTCATTCACACTGTCAGCGCGCACACGTCACGGAGGCTGCTGATCTGATCTGATGAAAAGGAGCGCATCCACCTCTTCAGCTCAGGTGAGCTGACGAGCTGCTCGGATTTATTCCCGAATGTTGCTCCTGGTGTGGAAACGAGGGTGAAAATTTAAGATAAAACGAATGAGTGATTTTTTTTTTTTTTTTAGGGGTTTCAAAGCTGTGATCTTTATTGGGACAGAAGACCAGTTACAACCCCTGGCAATAATTATGGAATCACCGGCCTCAGAGGATGTTCATTCAGTTGTTTAATTTTGTAGAAAAAAAGCAGATCACAGACATGACACAAAACTAGTCATTTCAAATGGCAACTTTCTGGCTTTAAGAAACACTATAAGAAATCAGGAAAAAAAAATTGTGGCAGTCAGTAACGGTTACTTTTTTACTTTCCATAATTTTTGCCAGGGGTTGTATAATGGTAATAGGGGAGGCCGGGGCTGTTTGTAACAGTGTTCAAAGCTGCAGCCATGCTGGTATTTTGATTTTACTTTACACGTTATGAGGATCAGTCCACAGAAGTGAAATATTCTTTGGAGTATTCCATACTCTATTTGCTCAGTTAAAAAAAAAAAAAACAACAAAAAAAAAACAACACAAAAGCCTAAAATAGCAATTTGCATGTTTTTTTAAAGAAATTCTAACTCAGCCACTGAGCACACACAAGACACTTATAGTAAGACAAACCCAAGTGTTGGGAAGGTGTCGTAGCACGGACCCACAACAGGGGGCGCAAATAAACGGACAATGAGTAAGCCAAAAAGTAACAATTTAATGTTGTGATAATACACAACTAAATTTACAGAAATTTGCACAGTCAATTAACACCAGGTGACGTGTGGGCAGGCTCGAAGATAGAAGACCCCCGACGAGAGAGAAGCCGCGTCCCACACGGCTTCCACCACCAACGGTCTGAAGAACACCGGAGCTGCCAAGTCCCGAGTCCCCAGGTGGCCTCTGTCTTCGGCTGTCGACCCTGGTACTGCTGGCAGAAAGCAGAGATAAGATGTATGAGTGTGAGTCCGCACACTCAGTAATCCACAGTCCATACACAGTTAGGAGGGAGCACCTCCACCTCCAATCACACACTCGTGCAGCTCCTGGTTTAACCACTTATCTGGGTTGGGATGTGAGGCGAAGCCGTCGCTGTCACACCAAACGCCAATCCCTCAGACAAGGCAACACTCCAGGAAAACGGCTGCAACAGAAGTTCAGGTTATACACACAAAGTGTCTGTCAGCAGAGAAATTACCTTTTCAATGGTAGTCGATTTCTCGGCGAGGAGGTGGAGTTGCAGTCTGGCCTTTATGGTGATGATGATGAGTGACAGCTGGTGCGATGAGTGACAGCTGTCACTTCTTCTGGGTCTGGCGCCCTCTCGTGCTTGGAGCCCGCACTCCAAGCAGGGCGCCCTCTGGTGGTGGTGGGCCAGCAGTACCTCCTCTTCAGCGGCCCACATAACAGGACCCCCTCCTCAACGGGCGCCTCCTGGTGCCCGACCTGGCTTGTCCGGGTGTCTTTTGTAGAAATCGGCCAGGAGGGCCGGGTCCAGGATGAAGCTCCTCTTCACCCAGGAGCGTTCTTCAGGTCCATACCCCTCCCAGTCCACCAGATATTGGAACCCCCGGCCCTTACGACGGACGTCCAGGAGCCTGCGGACTGTCCAAGCAGGCTCCCCGTCGATGAGCCAGGCAGGAGGCGGCGTAGGTCCAGGTGCACAGAGGGGCGAGGTGTGGTGTGGCTTGATACGGGACACGTGGAATACAGGGTGGATCCGCAGTGAAGCTGGGAGTTGGAGCTTCACTGCGGCCGGGTTGATGATTTTGAGGATTGTAAATGGTCCAATGTATCTGTCTTTCAACTTAGGGGAGTCCACACAGAGAGGGATGTCCTTTGTTGAAAGCCACACCTCCTGCCCGGGCTGGTATGTGGGGGCCGGGGAACGCCGGCGGTCCGCATGGGTCTTGGCCCTCGCCCGGGCCTTCAACAGGGCAGAACGGGCGTTCCACCACACCCGGCGGCACCTCCTGAGGTGGGCCTGGACCGAGGGCACACCGACCTCTCCCTCCACCAGCGGGAACAATGGAGGCTGGTACCCCAAACATGCCTCAAAAGGGGAGAGGCCGGTAGCAGACGAGACTTGGCTGTTATGGGCATACTCGATCCAGGCCAGATGGTGACTCCAGGCCGCCGGGTGTGCGGAGGTGACGCATCAAAGGGCCTGCTTCAGCTCCTGATTAGCCCGCTCTGCCTGGCCGTTTGTCTGGGGGTGGTACCCAGGACGAGAGACTCACGGTGGCCCCCAGCTCCTTACACAAACTCTTCCACACCTGCGAAGAGAACTGTGGACCACGATCTGAAACGATGTCCAATGGTATCCCATGCAGACGCATGACGTGGTGGACCAGGAGGTCTGCCGTCTCTTGGGCCGTCGGGAGCTTCGGGAGGGCCACGAAGTGGGCCGCCTTGGAGAACCGGTCCACTATCGTGAGTATTACGGTGTTGCCCTGGGACGGCGGGAGGCCCGTGATGAAGTCCAGGCCGATGTGAGACCAGGGGCGATGAGGCACCGGCAGGGGTTGGAGGAGTCCCGAAGTCCTCCGATCGTCTGCCTTGCCCCTGGCGCAGATGGTACAGGCCTGGACGTAGTCCCGGACGTCGGTTTCCAGGGACGCCCACCAGAAGCGCTGCTGGACTACTGCCACGGTCCTACGCACTCCGGGATGACAGGACAGCTTGGACCCATGACAGAAGTCCAATACGGCAGCTCTTGCCTCTGGTGGGACGTACAGTCTGCTCTTGGGGCCGGTCCCCGGGTCCGGGCTCCTTGCCAGGGCCTCCTGGACGGTCTTCTCCACGTCCCAGGTGAGGGTGGCCACAACAGTGGACTCGGGGATGATGGTCTCGGTGGGGTTCGACAGCCCCGCTTTGGCTTCTTCTTCGTGCACCCGGGACAATGCATCTGATTTTTGGTTCTTGGTCCCGGGGCGGTACGTGATCCGGAAGTCAAAGCGCCCGAAGAACAGAGACCAGCGGGCTTGCCTGGGGTTCAGCCGCTTGGCGGTCCGGATGTAATCCAGGTTTCCGATGGTCCGTGAAAACCGTGAAGGGCAACGATGCCCCCTCCAGCAGGTGTCTCCACTCTTCAAGAGCCTCCTTCACCGCGAGGAGCTCCCGATTGCCGACGTCATAGTTCCGTTCAGCTGGGGTCAACCTGCGGGAAAAATAGGCACAAGGATGGAGAACCTTATCAGCCTCCACGCTCTGGGACAGCACAGCTCCTATCCCTGAGTCAGAGGCGTCCACTTCCACTATGTACTGGCGATCAGGATCAGGCTGCACCAGAACTGGTGCAGTCGAGAACCGGCGTTTCAACTCCTGGAACGTGGCTTCGCACCGATCCGACCAGGCGAAGGGGACCTTGGTGGAGGTCAGGGCAGTCAGGGGGCTAACTACCTGACTGTAACCTTTAATGAACCTCCTGTAGAAATTTGCAAAGCCGAGGAACTGCTGTAGTTTCCTGCGGCTTGTTGGTTGGGGCCAATCTCTCACCGCCGCAACCTTGGCCGGATCAGGGGCGACGGAGTTGGAGGAGATGATGAACCCCAGGAAGGACAAAGAAGTGCGGTGGAACTCGCACTTCTCGCCCTTCACAAACAGCCGGTTCTCCAACAACCGCTGTAGGACCTGACGTACATGCTGGACATGGGTCTCAGGGTGCGGGGAAAAGATGAGTATATCGTCCAGGTATACGAAGACGAACCGATGCAGGAAGTCCCGCAAGACGTCATTTACCAAAGCTTGGAACGTTGCGGGGGCGTTAGTGAGGCCGAACGGCATGACCCGGTACTCAAAGTAACCTAACGGGGTGTTGAATACCGTCTTCCATTTGTCTCCCTTCCGGATCCGAACCAGGTGGTACGCGTTTCTAAGATCCAATTTCGTGAAAATTTGGGCTCCATGCAGGGGCGTGAACACTGAATCCAACAGAGGTAACGGGTATCGGTTGCGAACCGTGATCTCATTCAGCCCTCTGTAATCAATGCATGGACGGAGTCCGCCGTCCTTTTTACCCACAAAAAAGAAACCAGCACCCTTCGGGGAGGTGGAGTTCCGGATCAGCCCGGCAGCTAAAGAGTCCCGGATGTAGGTCTCCATTGATTCGCGTTCCGGACGTGAGAGGTTGTACAACCTACTGGACGGGTACTCAGCGCCCGGGACCAAATCGATGGCACAATCGTACGGTCGGTGCGGGGGAAGAGTGAGCGCCAGATCCTTGCTGAAAACGTCAGCAAGATCATGGTACTCTTTGGCACTGCCGATAGATTGGGGGGGACTTTAACCTCCTCATTAGCCGTCGTGCCGGGAGGAACCGAGGATCCTAAACACTCCCGGTGGCAGGTTTCGCTCCACTGCGTCACAACCCCTGACGGCCAATCTATCCGGGGATTGTGCTTCACCATCCATGAAAATCCCAAAATCACTCGGGAGGTAGATGGTGTTACATGGAACATGATCTCCTCCCTGTGATTCCCAGACACAACCAAGGTCACTGGTTGTGTCTGATGTGTGATTAATGGAAGCAGGGTGCCATCTAGTGCTCGCACCTGCAATGGTGCCAGCAGAGCCACCAGGGGGAGCCCTACTTCCTTTGCCCATCTGCTATCTAGCAGATTCCCTTCCGACCCTGTGTCTACCAGTGCTGGGGCGTGAAGGGTTAAATCCCCACAAAGGATCGTTACTGGGATTCGTGCAGATTTGCGGGGTTTTCCCGCGTGCGCGTTATGGCCCACCCTTAGCCCAGTTTCTAAGGACGGGCGTTGTAGTTTGACCGTTTGGGGCAGTCCTTCTGCATGTGCTCACAAGAGCTGCAGACAAAACACTCCCCGCGGGCCAGCCTCCTTTGTCTGATGTTTGTCTTAACTTTGGCCCTGCTCGTGTCCATAGCCTCCTCAGCAGGGGGAGCTGTAGCCACACGGAGCTCTCTGGCAGTGAAGCGTGGGGACGACGTCACCTTTTCGGAACCGGAAGGGGGAGGGACGGCTCGTGCCCGGTCACGCCCCCTGGCCTGCTCCCGACGATGCTCGTTTAAACGGTTGTCTAGGCGTATAACTAAATCGACAAGCCCGTCAAAATCCCGCGGTTCCTCCTTAGCCAGCAGGTGCTCCTTCAGGACCGGGGACAGTCCATTTACGAAGGCGGCGCGGAGCGCAACGTTATTCCAGCCGGAGCTTGCTGCCGCGATGCGGAAGTCGACTGCATACTCGGCTGCGCTACGGCGCCCCTGTCTCATAGACAGCAGCACGTTCGAAGCGGTCTCGCCTCTGTTGGGATGGTCAAACACTTGTTTGAACTCGCGTACAAACCCAGTATAAGATGTTAGGAGCCGTGAATTCTGCTCCCAAAGCGCCGTAGCCCAGACGCGTGCCTCTCCTCAAAGCAGATTAATAACATAAGCCACCCGGCTAGCGTCTGACGCGTACATGACAGGGCGCTGTGAAAAGACGAGCGAACACTGCATGAGGAAGTCTGCGCACGTCTCAACACAGCCCCCGTACGGTTCCGGAGGGCTTATGTATGCTTCAGGGGACGGTGGGGGGGGTCGTTGAACGACCAGTGGAATGTCTGATAGAGGCCCAGGACCAGCCAGAGGAGTGGCTGCAGCAGCGCCCTGATCGCGCGCTTCCACCCTGGCGGTGAGAGCCTCCACCCTCCGGTTAAGGAGGACATTCTGCTCGGTCACTAAATCTAACCGAGCCGTGAAGGCGGTTAAGATCTGCTGCAGCTCACTCAACACGCCTCCCGCTGACGCCTGCGCTCCTGGCTCTTCCATTGGCCGTTCAAGCTCGGGTTGATGCCCCTCGGAATCCATGACGATTGGCCGAGAAATCCTGTTGGGAAGGTGTCGTAGCACGGACCCACAACAGGGGGCGCAAATGAACGGACAATGAGTAAGCCAAAAAGTAACAATTTAATGTTGTGATAATACACAACTAAATTTACAGAAATTTGCACAGTCAATTAACACCAGGTGACGTGTGGGCAGGCTCGACAATAGAAGACCCCCGACGAGAGAGAAGCTGCGTCCCACACGGCTTCCACCACCAACGGTCTGAAGAACACCGGAGCCGCCAAGTCCCGAGTCCCCAGGTGGCCTCTGTCTTCGGCTGTCGACCCTGGTACTGCTGGCAGAAAGCAGAGATAAGATGTATGAGTGTGAGTCCACACACTCAGTAATCCACAGTCCATACACAGTTAGGAGGGAGCACCTCCACCTCCAATGACACACTCATGCAGCTCCTGGTTTAACCACTTATCTGGGTTGGGATGTGAGGCGAAGCCGTCGCTGTCACACCAAACGCCAATCCCTCAGACAAGGCAACACTCCAGGAAAACGGCTGCAACAGAAGTTCAGGTTATACACACAAAGTGTCTGTCAGCAGAGAAATTACCTTTTCAATGGTAGTCGATTTCTCGGCGAGGAGGTGGAGTTGCAGTCCGGCCTTTATGGTAATGATGATGAGTGACAGCTGGTGCGATGAGTGACAGCTGTCACTTCTTCTGGGTCTGGCGCCCTCTCGTGCTTGGAGCCCGCACTCCAAGCAGGGCGCCCTCTGGTGGTGGTGGGCCAGCAGTACCTCCTCTTCAGCGGCCATAACACCAAGTTTAGCAACGCATTTAATTAAGTGGTTTTGTATACTTCATTTGCTTTGTCCTCTACACTGTTAATTTTAACCAGTTTAATTTAAAGGTTTTGGTGTTATTAGTTAGTCAAGTTATTTAATTTAAGTTTTTCAAGCTTCTTTAGTTTGCCTCCATTCCACTCAGTAATGTTCATGCAAAATATTACCTTAATTTTCTCTCTCTCACACACACACACACACACACACACACACACACACACACACACACACACACACACACACACACACACACACACACACACACACACACACACACACACACACACACACACAACACACACACACACACACTTTCTCTCTCTTGGAAGGTGGTGTGAACATTGTAGTAATCAATCAATCAATCAATTTTTTTCAGGGAATACTGTTAAGTCTTCTATTTCCATACCATAAGTCAGAACAAGATCTAAGATATGATTAAAGTGGTGGGTGGACTCATTTACATTTTGAGCAAAGGCAATAGAGTCTAATAATAGATTAAATGCAGTGTTGAGGCTGTCATTCTCAGCATCTGTGTGGATGTTAAAATCGCCCACTATAATTATCTTATCTGAGCTAAGCACTAAGTCAGACAAAAGGTCTGAAAATTCACAGAGAAACTCACAGTAACGACCAGGTGGACGATAGATAATAACAAATAAAACTGGTTTTTGGGACTTCCAATTTGGATGGACAAGACTAAGAGTCAAGCTTTCAAATGAATTAAAGCTCTGTCTGGGTTTTTGATTAATTAATAAGCTGGAATGGAAGATTGCTGCTAATCCTCCGCCTCGGCCCGTGCTACGAGCATTCTGACAGTTAGTGTGACTCGGGGGTGTTGACTCATTTAAACTAACATATTCATCCTGCTGTAACCAGGTTTCTGTAAAGCAGAATAAATCAATATGTTGATCAATTATTATATCATTTACCAACAGGGACTTAGAAGAGAGAGACCTAATGTTTAACAGACCACATTTAACTGTTTTAGTCTGTGGTGCAGTTGAAGGTGCTATATTATTTTTTATTTTTGAATTTTTATGCTTAAATAGATTTTTGCTGGTTATTGGTGGTCTGGGAGCAGACACCGTCTCTACGGGGATGGGGTAATGAGGGGATGGCAGGGGGAGAGAAGCTGCAGAGAGGTGTGTAAGACTACAACTCTGCTTCCTGGTCCCAACCCTGGATAGTCACGGTTTGGAGGATTTAAGAAAATTGGCCAGATTTCTAGAAATGAGAGCTGCTCCATCCAAAGTGGGATGGATGCCGTCTCTCCTAACAAGACCAGGTTTTCCCCAGAAGCTTTGCCAATTATCTATGAAGCCCATCTCATTTTTTGGACACCACTCAGACAGCCAGCAATTCAAGGAGAACATGCGGCTAAACATGTCACTCCCGGTCCGATTGGGGAGGGGCCCAGAGAAAACTACAGAGTCCGACATTGTTTTTGCAAAGTTACACACCGATTCAATGTTAATTTTAGTGACCTCCGATTGGTGTAACCGGGTGTCATTACTGCCAACGTGAATTACAATCTTACCAAATTTACTCTTAGCCTTAGCCAGCAGTTTCAAATTTCCTTCGATGTCGCCTGCTCTGGCCCCTGGAAGACAATTGACTATGGTTGCTGGTGTCGCTAACTTCACATTTCTCAAAACAGAGTCGCCAATAACCAGAGTTTGATCCTCGGCGGGTGTGTCGTCGAGTGGGGAAAAACGGTTAGAAATGTGAAGGGGTTGGCGGTGTACATGGGGCTTCTGTTTAGAACTACGCTTCCTCCTCACAGTCACCCAGTCGGCCTGCTTTCCCGGCTGCTCGGGATCTGCCAGAGGGGAACTAACGGCGGCTAAGCTACCTTGGTCCGCACCGACTACAGGGGCCTGGCTAGCTGTATAATTTTCCACGGTGTGGAGCCGAGTCTCCAATTCGCCCAGCCTGGCCTCCAAAGCTATGAATAAGCTACACTTATTACAAGTACCGTTACTGCTAAAGGAGGCCGAGGAATAACTAAACATTTCACACCCAGAGCAGAAAAGTGCGGGAGAGACAGGAGAAGCCGCCATGCTAAATCGGCTAAGAGCTAGTAGCTGCGCTAAGCTAGCGGATTCCTAAAAACATGCAAAGTGAATAATGTGTAAATAATTTAGAGGTGATTCAGCAGAAGGAGTGCTTTAGTTAAGGCACGTGAAGATTACACTGGGAAACAAATCGTTATCTAGATAACTAGATCAATCTAACTGCGCAGATTAAACAGCTAAGAGATACAGAAAAACACCGCTGTGCTTCGGAACAGGAAGTGATACAATACTGCAGTGAGAGCCAACCACCAGTAGAGTGGTTGGCTCTACTGGTGGTTGGCTCTCACTCTCACTGGGTTCAGTCTACATAATGTTCTTTTGTCAATTGAAGAATTTTTCCATATTTTGAAAGAGTGTAAATTTGGTGATATTTTCTATTTTGTTAAGGTCGGTGTCATTGTGAACCCCAGGATCTGTTTGTCTGAAGATAATGGCAGTGCCGTACAGTTTGGTGTACTATGTGTGTAATTGGTGTCAAATGGTGAAATGTTCTTTGCTGAAGAACTTGAGTCTTGTATTTGATACTGTTCCTTTCCAAAGTAGAAATGGGGCCTAATATAGCTGTAAATGGTTAACTTTATCTGTAAAACTGCTGATTTTGAGAAGGACATGAAATGATTATTGTGGAATTGTAGTAATTTTCTGACTGTTCACTTGAATGCCTGTACTGGACAAGGCAAGGGAATCTATTGGCACAGCAGCCCCACCAAGACTGTTTTTCACCAGCCGCCACTGTATTACAGTCTAAACATCTGAAGACTCTGCTTCAGTAGTCACTGCAGTATTGGAGCAGGTGATCCTCTTGCAGTGACCACAAGCCACTGCACAACAGTCTGTTCCTAAGACAGGAGCAAGTGTTTCTGTCACAGCTGCTTTGACAGCTGCATTTTACGAGCTTCAACAAGTATGGTGGTGCAGGATCCATTTGCATCTTCAATGGCTTCAGCCTCTCAGCATTCTGGCCATTGTGGAGCAGCCAGCACCAGCTGGTCAGATCCAGGTCGTTGCCAAGCCAGGTCTGAACTTGGTGGTACACTCGATAGCTGTGGCACCTTGCTACATCACGTCGGTGGCAGAGATTCAGGTGCCAGATACACTGACCTTGAGGCCACCTTGCTGCTGAAACTGGCTGTCCTTTCAAAGTCAAGAGTATTGCCAAACCTACAGCCATATAACACTTTTGGTGTGGCCTGATCATGTTGACGACTTCATGGCTCTGATCAGCCTTCATGAATACTCTGGCGTGGTCCTTCATGTGATTTTCCCATTGGCATCACCTTCCCTATTTTGTAAGGCCTGACACAGTGTCACATCCTGTAACAGCATGTAGGAAGAGTATTGATGCCACAAAGTCAGGGTCTAGTTGTTCTTGTAAGGTGCTGACATTGATGATCTTGTTGGCTGTCTGCAGGAAGATGGCATGATGTCTGGGGGTGAGACAGTGCAGCAGCAGGACCAGCAGGTCTGTGTCGTCCCCAATGACTGCCAGTGATCTCCTTCTGGTCATGGTGCATGCTGTTGTTATGATGTCATAATCTGTGTCGTCAGGGCTGTGTTGGACCTCAACACAAGCCTTCTCAAAACTCACTGCTGATGTAGAGCAGGAACCTCTGTTTGTTCTTGGTGTTGGCAAGGAACACCTTCTTCTTCATGGTGAGGTGCATCTCTAGAATGAAGTTAACCTCTGCCCTGATGTTTTGGGAGTTTGCAAATGAGACTGACCTTGTGAGTGACCTTGCTTGAAATGTGTAGACAAGGTTTCACACAGGGTGATTACTCTCTGGGGAATTCCCAATGATGTTGTTACATGTACCATGTAGGTTTTTTTTTAAATTTCTTTATTGCAACCCCAATTCCAATGAAGTTGGGACGTTGTGTGAAATGTAACTAAAACAGAATACAATGATTTTCAAATCCTCTTCAACCTATATTCAATTGAATACACCACAAAGACATTTAATGTTCAAACTTTTTTGTTTTTGTTGCAAATATTTGGTCATTTTGAAATGAATGCCTGCAACATAAATGAAATGCTTTATCTGCTTAGCACATCTTCAAGTGAAAAAAGGCTACAAATTAAGTGGATATTTTGGTATATGTTGCTATTTTCTCCAAATATACACCTAGTGTAAATATACTTACAGAAATGACTTTCATGGCATTAAAGATCTGTGGCATGGTGGCCAGATCTTGGTAGATTTTTTTTTTATCCTGGCTAGTAGAGCTGATGTCCTACCAAATCAGTTGAAAAAAACTTTCTTTTTTTTTTTGCAATTTTGTCCAACCTAGGTAAATTTTTTTTGCTTTATTTACTGAGCTATTATACAAAGAATGGGAGGAGCTTTACTTCTGATTCATTCATTGTAGAGACTGCTCAACTGCTTCCCTGGCTTCCTTAAAACCTTAAAATAAGGCCAGGTTCACTATTTTCTGCAGTTTGTTTTTCTGTATAATGTTCAAATTTCCATACCACATGATCATATTAAATGATAAAATACTTTCCACCAAACTCTTATACACCATTTCAAAAATAGCTTGACTCACTCCAAAATTGTTGAGCTTGTGTAGCAAATAGAGGCATTTGTGAACATTTTTTAAAAATGTGATCTGTATTGATTTGGAAAGTAAGACTGCTGTCAATGCATGTACCCAAGTATTTAAAATAATCAACCATCTCAACAAATTCTTGTTGTTTTGTAGGACAACTCCTTGGTCTTTAGAACAGTTATTTCCAAGGAGCTGGTTGAACACCAAATTTGAAAGCTCAGTACACGGTTAAAGTTCAGATTCTCTCTTTCAATATCACCCTCCTGAAGTACAGCAACCAACGCCATATCATTGGCGTATTTAAATAGACAATAAAGCCCGAATCTAAAGCCCCCCTCACAAATAGCAAGAATGTGCAGGAATCAGCCTGACACAGCAAATACTGCCATAATCAGATGTAGTTGGGAGGAAAATAGGTGTGGTCAGCAGTGTCAGAACACATCCAGATTACGTCGTCCACACCTGCACGATGGCATCCAATGCGCACGTAGACAACAGGTAGATAACACAGACGGCTGTCAGACAGCCATAAAAGGCACTGAAGACTGCCTGATGTCCAAACGTCTGGATAGCAAACGCGGGACCGGAGTGGGAGGGAGCGCTGTGTTCCTTCCTTTGCACGTCCCTGTCTGTACTGAACATCGGAGTACAACCAATCTATGGTCTGAACTCACGTCACATGTGTCCAAGCTGGCATGGTGCGGTCACTTACTCACTCAATCACATCTGCGGTTGTCCTCCACTTCCCAGCACTACTGACCTCACGTGCATGTGTGCGTAGTGCTGGACTGATGACGTGATTGCTGGGGGTTTGTGTGTGTGTGTGTTCACAATGGCTGAAGGCTTGTCCGATCCCACTACCTAGATACACGGCACACACTCACCCTATGATGAGTGTGGTTGTGTAAAACCAGCTCTCTGTCTCTGGGGTCCGACCTTCGTGTCTCCACGGGTATTACCCGGCAAGGCTACACAAGGGCTATTTAAGCTGGTGTTGAGGAGATTCGTCTAGCTGCTCACTGCCTCCATCCGGACGTCCACCCCGCTGAAGCTGGTCTCGCACCCCAGCTGAATAGCCTCCTCAGGAACCAGGATACGAACCGGCCACGCCCGTTAACGGCAGCTCTCCTCTTATGGATCAGGGCTCTTGGAATGTTGCTAGATTTTAAATTTAGTGACTCGTACAGCGAGTCCCCAGGATGTGTTATTTTTATTGAAAACCAGACTAACCTTTTAGAGCACTTTGTTGTTGTGCACCCAATAAACTTAACTTTCACACCTTAAGAAGCATCAATAATCCATTGTCCGAGCCTTAGCACTTTGACTGCATGCTTGGAGTTTTATTGCAGGTTTTGCAAGGGCCGATAACATATTCATCATGAGTTATATGGTGATGATTTCACAACAGTAATACAAATACAATTAAAATAATGATTGGCTGAGATTTATTATTATTATTATTATTAATTTAAATTTTTTTTTTATATATATAATACTATAATTCTGACTGATCTTGCTTTGACTGGGACTGGATTGATTTCTTAACAAATTTTCCTGGGAGTGAGGGAGGAAGGTTTTCAAGGTTAAGGTCCCCAGCTCGATGAACTTGATTTCCTCTTCATCAGCTATTAGTCGTTGGCTCACCACGATCCTTGTGCGATCTTGTGATCCTTCAGCAAAGTTAATCCACATAAGATATTATTCCATCTTCAATCAACCACAAATTGATCTAATCCATTCTGGTATGCTGTGATATTCCTTGAGAGAGTAATCGTTGAACATTCCCCACTCAGACTTAAGGCCAGTGGTTATCCTCCATTGTTCTGCTACTCTGTAACTGGACGGCCTGAGTGGACGTCATAATATCTCTCAAATGACTCTGCACGGCTCCAATCCTCTCACTCCACAATTCCAATTAATGCTCACAAGATGGTCAAGTCTTGTGATCTTCTCGTAGCAGGGGAGTAGTGGCAACAGCACCTCTCCCTGGAAGAATAACCCCGTTTTCTGGTGTTTCAACAAGTTATATATGTTCCTGACTCCAGTCGTCCTCAGATGATCTTGGCTACCATGGGGACACTGTTGACTCAAAACCTCCTCCCTTCTCCTTCTGCTTTACTGGAAACTCCGCAGCCCCTACCAGTAACTTATTTCTCAAGTTCCTCTTTTCTGTTAACACTTCAGCTTTTCTGAGAATTAATTCTTTTAAATCATTTCTTGAAAATCACATCAATCATATTCAATCATTTCATTTCAACTCTCTTTCACATAAAAACAATTCATATGATCATATACAAACATTCTCATTCCTTCATTTCATATTCTCATTCCTTCATTTCATATTCTCATTCCTTCATTTCATATTTCACCAACATCTTAATCATTTGGTCAATTGTTTCACATCAGTTTTTCTTGCCCCACTTGCGACATCATCTTCACTCTTTTTCTCTGACCCTGCACTCTTTATGAAAAACAACTCATATAATCATTCATTTCACTTACTCGTAAAATACATCTTCTAATCAACTCTTAATTTTAACACATTACTACTTCATTTGATCATACTTGTCATGTTAGAATCATTTTTAGATATATTCCCTTGTCTTCACCACTGAGTTCATTCCGTGGTCCTCCCCATTTGCAATGGAAAAGTCCGGCATGACCTCACTTACTCCTGGAAGGTACCAAAAACTGTGCAGTTTAATTCAACATAATGTATATTAATCCCATGGCACGTATTATACTCCAAGATGAAAACAAGCTGAGAGCAAGCTTAAAGTCATTTTTCCTGACAGGCTGCTATGTGTGCACGCCGTTGCCAGCTACTGGACACTGCTGACAGTGGGGCATACTGTCCCATGCATCAGATGCAGCCTTTCCTCTGTAATTTAATTTCTGTTTGTTATGTTTTGGATCACTTCAGCAGCACAATGCATCTCTGGACACCGCAATGGTTGGATTATCACAAGGGATTTATTTCTGCATGCTTGATTACAGCACACAGCAGCAGAGTGAGAGGATTTTAACCACAGGCTGCGGTCCCGGTGTCACACACCGAACAGCCCCCACTAAAAATCGGTCCGCCCTACCTTCACTGCGTGTGGGTGATTCTTAGACTACAGGCACTTATTATGTCCTTTGATCATATTGTATGAAAAAAAGAAAAAAGGGGAAATTTCACACTTTTATAGTTATCTTTACAATGAAAGTGTGTTAAGAAATTTGTTCTAGTAGTCTATGACTTTTTCACATTTTTTTCAGCATCATTATATGCAAATATTGCCGTTTTGTGCTTGTCCCACACCCAGACTTTTGATCTTCAATGATAAAAATGAATGGTAAAGAAACATTTTTTCTAATGTTTTAAAATATCTCTGAATAAAATATCAGTAAAATAATCAAAACATAATTGGGGTATTCAATGTCATACAACTGTTGTGATTTTTTTAAACAAAATGTAGTTGTCCCACACTATTGCCATAATTTCCACCACAACACTGTAATGTCCCTTTAAACAGTTTGTATGAAAGATTGTTTGGGTAGTTTCTATGGAGATAAACAGTGACATCACAGCACATGTATATAGTGCCAAATCACAACAAACAGTTGCCCCAAGGCGCTTTATATTGTAAGGCAATGGTGTGGTGGAAATTACATTTACAAGGCCAATAGTGCCCGTAGTTAAAGAATCACCTGTATGCGTCATTAGCCGCAGTTCATGGATTATCACCTCATTTCTGCTTAAAACTGCACTCCAGTCATCATCTTTCTCAGTGACAGAATCTGAAGCTTCTGTACAACAATCATTTCCACATAAATTCAGCATTATTTCATCATAAAAGAAGTCATCAGAGCGACATGGCTACACAGGCTGCTAGTTGCTGCGTTCACTGCGTGTCTGTCATTTCAAAGAGTCACGGAATATTGTCTCGTTTCTGCTTAAAATGGCCTCGTTTCTGCTTAAAACTGACTTTAGGATGATTTTAAGAGGTTTACCTTGTCATCTGATGGTTAATAAATCCATTAATTCATTTGGTGGTTTTGGGTGAAGAGACTCCATCGCAGACATGCTGCTGTGGTCCGAAATGACGCATGCATGGAGGCAGGGCGGACCGTTGCCAAGGGCTATGCTGGTGCCATGTGACTCATGTGGGCCAATAGATTCGGCAACCCAGATATCAAAGTCATAATGCCCCGTAACCGCTTTCTTGAAATAAAGCGGTACCTTCGCTTCGACAACAAGGACACCCGCAAGGAACGCTTACAAACAGACAAATTTGCAGCAATTTCTTACATCTGGCAGCGGTTTGTTCAGACGTGTGTGTCGTCCAATAGTCCAGGACAGCATGTTACCGTGGATGAACAGTCATTTCTGTCAAAGGTTCGTTGTCCCTTTCTGCAGTACATTGCATCCAAGCCTGACAAGTTTGGAATTAAGTTTTGGATTGCAGCAGATCTGGACACGAAATACATGTGTAATGCCATCCCTTACTTGGGAAAAGATCCCACTCGTCCGGCGGGGGAGAGGCTGTTAGAGAATGTTGTTTTGAAATTGATGGAACCATTTATGGACCAGGGAAGGACTGTAACTATGGACAATTTCTTCACCTCTCTGTCTTTGGCTAGCAGGCTTCTTCAACGAAAAACAACTCTGCTTTGTTGTGTGTTGGGGGGGGTTTGGCTGGACAAGGTTGGGTTGTTTTGTGTTTATTTTCCTTCCCAGGTGATTTGGGGCTGTTCTCTGAGGAAAATGTGCTGCAGAAGAGTCTCTCTCCTCTGTTACGATGATTGGCTGCACCTGTTGCATTCTCGTGCGGCTCTCTATCAGGACAATCCACGACACCTGTGATGTTTACGTGCAGATCTGAGGACTTCCAGCTGGTACCAATGTAGCGATGAAGAACTACATTTAAACCAGCAGTGAGTTGGATAAGATTGCCAGAGAATACGACCTTGTGACGACTGTGTGGGGACGCTGAGGGCCGTTTCAGAGTCTGACATCGCGCCTGTGAAGGAGGACGAGGGTGAGAGGCAAACGTTGTCACCACACGACAGAGGTGAATATTCTGAAAAGTTTATCCGTGAATGTAAATTGGCGTCTTATACGCAGCTATAAGTAATTATTGGTGGAAATTGTTTGGCGTGCTCCTCATGGCAGTGGCGTGCGGATTAATGATCCTCCACTAGCTGTTAGCAGCAGCCTCTTTGAACTAAGTTTTGAAACCAGACCTAAACATGTAGCTGATAAGTTTGCCTCTAAACAATATTTCGTAGTAATAAGTATTGAATAATCTCATCTCTGTTCCTCCTTCGCAGAGTACAGTCTGGGAAAGTCACCTGGGGGGGGGTGTTGGCGGAACTCCTGAGTCCTGAACGTTCGGACTCCGACTGTTGAGACGCTGAGAGAGCGCACCGCCTTTTCACCTCACCAGAACTCTAATTATTTAGTATTTCATGTATAGCACAAAGGGAGAAAAATAAATGTGTTTTCTTTTTGGAACTGCTTCTGATTATTTCATGCTGGGTTCAGTCAGATACTGGACCGCTCCTCAATCCGCGTCTTATCCATAACATGCTTGGCACAATCAACAAAAATTGTCGGAAGCTACCAGTAACTGCCAAGGAAACCTCGGGCCGTCAGTTGTACTCAACACAGGTGTTTACATCTGGAAGTGCCTTGCTGATGGTGTACGCAAAAAAAAAAAAAGAAAAAAAAAAAGAAAGAAAGCTGTCTTCTGAGCACCAAAAGTGGAAATTGTGGACACCCAAAAACAAAAACTGTTGTTGATTACAACCATTTCAAATGCGGTGTTGATATCATGGACCAGAAATTACGCAACTACTCTGTGTGTGCAGGAACACAGAGATGGCCCGTGGCTGTGTTTTACAACCTGTTGGACATGGCTGCAACAAAGGCACATTTTTTTTTTTTTTTTTACACAGCATGTACAGGATCAAAAGAAAGTCTGCAATTGTTCATGCTGGAGCTCACCGAGGAACTTCAAAATTGACATTTGCAGGAAAGGCACTAGGGGAAGAGCGCAAACAGCAGCGTTGCGAGATGAGAGTTTCTCAGAAGAAAAAGACAGTGCCAGGTGCGCATACTCTGCAATAATAACAGAAGTACTGAACGTTGAGTACAATGCCGAAAATACACCTGTGGCAAGACGCACCTTGGGAATGTGGAAACTGCTAGTTATGACAACTGTATGCTACATTTGTCTGCTTTGTATAGTCTTTGTATAGTAGCAAGCCTTTTCTTTGGGAGAAATAAAATTTTGTTTTTTTCCTGACATTATACCTTCTGTTTGTTGTTATTCCAAGATGAAATGTTTTTTGTTGGGGAAGGGGGTTCTAATCCCAGTTCTATGACATTGTGAGCTTAGTACAGTAAACTGTCATTGTAACTAATGTTTAGGCTACAACCAAATTACCATTCATGAAGGATTTTCATCAGAAATACTTCGGCCCTTCTTAAAATGACAGGCAATTATTACAGTAAGTGTTTTTTTTTTAATGACAAACAGAAAACGTATCTTAAAAAAATAGGGTAAAACTGTTGGCTAAATAAAATATAAAATGAAAAATGGTTACTCTTAGTACATGGGTTAGGGTTCCTCTCCAAATGTTAACATATGGAGAGGAAGTAACATGTTTTACAAAGAGGAGGGGTCAGGCAGGAGAAACAAAAATCTCTGGGCCTGCCAGTGTTAACTGAGCAAGAAAGGTTAATAATTAATTTATTATATTGAAGCTGTGTTTTCATGTTGTTGGCGTTCATTTTGCATGTCCACTTCAATCTCGTTTGCTGTTAATTCCTCCAATTCAAACTCGTCAGTGTAATAAAATTCGCTTGGAGGATGGTCTTCTTCGTTGCTCATAATTTCTTTGTTCACTTTTTGTTTTTTTTATATTTCATGTCATTAAAATTGTAAACAAAAACTACTGATTGTCATGGTAATGGTCCGGAAACCAGCCAATCCGAGCACGCATACCGTCATAGCCATATTTTTATATATATATATATATATACACACACACACACACACACAGAGGGTGGGCCAATAAAATGTTACCACTTTTTAAATTCGTACAATTTCCAAAATAACAAAGATTTCTTTTTTATTTTCAACATTTTTAACATCCATCAGGAAATTGGGAGAATCCCTCTTGAGATGTGTGGCAATGTCATCAGAAACTTCAATGTGCATGTTGCAGCTGTAATGCAAAAAGGAGCGTGGACTGAACATGTCATCAATTACTGAATTGTGTGGAAAACGAGAGACAAAGTGGAAAACCTTTGGTATCAAATGTTAATTTGATGCTTCTGTTACAAGTCTGTAAATAAAATTTTCGAATCAGTTCTCATTTCAAAAACTTGTGTACAATCAAAAAGTGGGAACATTTTATTGGCTCACTCTGTATATATATATATATATATATATATATATATATATATATATATATATATATATATATATATATATATATATATATATATATATATATATATATATACACACACACACACACACACACACACACACACACATATACAACCCCTGGCAAAAATTATGGAAATCACCGGCCTCTGAGGATGTTCATTCAGTTGTTTAATTTTGTAGAAAAAAAGCAGCTCACAGACATGACACAAAACTAAAGTCATTTCAAATGGCAACTTTCTGGCTTTAAGAAACACTACAAGAAATCAAGAAAAGAAATTGTGGCAGTCAGTAACGGTTACTTTTTTAGACCAAGCAGAGGGAAAAAAATATGGACTCACTCAATTCTGAGGAATAAATTATGTAATAACCCTGTAAATTTTCATCCCCAAAACTAACACCTGCATCAAATCAGATCTGCTCATTAGTCTGCATCTAAAAAGGAGTGATCACACCTTGGAGAGCTGTTGCACCAAGTGGACCGACATGAATCATGGCTCCAACACGAGAGATGTCAATTGAAACAAAGGAGAGGATTATCAAACTCTTAAAAGAGGGTAAATCATCACGCAATGTTGCAAAAGATGTTGGTTGTTTACAGTCAGCTAAACCTTGGACCAAATACAAACAACATGGGAAGGTTGTTAAAGGCAAACATACTGGTAGACCAAGGAAGACATCAAAGCGTCAAGACAGAAAACTTAAAGCAATATGCCTCAAAAATCGAAAATGCACAACAAAACAAATGAGGAACGAATGGGAGGAAACTGGAGTCAACATCTGTGACCGAACTGTAAGAAACCGCCTAACGGAAATGGGATTTACATACAGAAAAGCTAAAAAAAAGCCATCATTAACACTTAAACAGAAAAAAACAAGGTTACAATGGGCTAAGGAAAAGCAATCGTGGACTGTGGATGACTGGATGAAAGTCATTTCAGCGATGAATCTCGAATCTGCATTGGGCAAGGTGATGATGATGGAACTTTTGTTTGGTGCCGTTCCAAAGAGATTTATAAAGATGACTGCCTGAAGAGAACATGTAAATTTCCACAGTCATTGATGATATGGGGCTGCATGTAAAGGCACTGGGAAGATGGCTGTCATTACATCATCAATAAATGCACAAGTTTACGTTGATATTTTGGACACTTTTCTTATCCCATCAATTGAAAGGATGTTTGGGGATGATGAAATCATTTTTCAAGATGATAATGCATCTTGCCATAGAGCAAAAACTGTGAAAACATTCCTTGCAAAAAGACACATAGGGTCAATGTCATGGCCTGCAAATAGTCCGGATCTTAATTGAATTGAAAATCTTTGGTGGAAGTTGAAGAAAATGGTCCATGACAAGGCTCCAACCTGCAAAGCTGATCTGGCAACAGCAATCAGAGAAAGTTGGAGCCAGATTGATGAAGAGTACTGTTTGTCACTCATTAAGTCCATGCCTAAGAGACTGCAAGCTGTTATAAAAGCCAGAGGTGGTGCAACAAAATACTAGTGATGTTGGAGCGTTCTTTTGTTTTTCATGATTCCATAATTTTTTCCTCAGAATTGAGTGATTCCATATTTTTTTCCCTCTGCTTGGTCTAAAAAAGTAACCATTACTGACTGCCACAATTTTTTTTCCTGATTTTTTATAGTGTTTCTTAAAGCCAGAAAGTTGCCATTTGAAATGACTTTAGTTTTGTGTCATGTCTGTGATGTTTTTTTCTACAAAATTAAACTGAATGGACATCCTCCGAGGCCGGTTATTCCATAATTTTTGCCAGGGGGTTGTGTATGTATATATATATGTGTGTGTATATTTAATATTGGGTTTCACTGTGGTGAGGAAACAGGAAAAAAAGATATTCACATTCTCTCCAACCACAGAACCTGAAGCTGGTAACTGCTGCAGTTACCACAGGGTGGCTTTCTTCACACACAGTCATTCTATTGTACAGCCACTTATCACATTATGTAGTAAATAAGTGTAACTATAACTGTGCCAAACTGTTTCCATTTATTAATAATTCATTTCACATCACACACACACACACACACACACACACACACACACACACACACACACACACACACACACACACACACACACACACACACACACACACGTTTTTGTAAACCCTGGCTCTACAAACTTGGAATTATCATAATTTGGGCCTTAGGATGGGGAATATTATCAGCTTTATACTGGCTGTCCATGGTTAGTCAACTACTCCTGCTGTTATGGTTTACGACCTATGGTGCTTGCTTCCCGCGTGCAGCTGCTTCAGCTACAGCGGGAATGGTAACGTCATCACAGTCCCACTCTCCTACGGTGATCATGAGGCGGCTCTGGCGTGCATCTGAATAATCCCGACGAACTCTTTTGCTTGCTTGCAATATAATAGTTAAAAGACTAATGTTTCCTCTTACACTATAGGGGGATATAAGATGTATTCACTGTCAAGCCACCCTGGAACAAGCGCTCTACTTCTGGGAGATAACACCGACTCTGTGGTGCCCGACATGTTATGGCAACAACTTCCCTGTTCAAGTGGCACGGGGAATAGTGGGACGGAAGGATACTTCTTTTCTGCCCCAGGTACCAACAGCAACATACCTAAAAATTGAAGTCGAGGCAAACATGATTTGGCATTCCCTTTTGGTTGATCAAATACGAGCTGACACTGTAGTGTCTCCAGAGGGATATATGTATTGCCCCGTGTTTACCAAAATGTGGATGTACCCTAGGGGAATAAGATTCTCCACAGCTCATCTTGCCGATGGCCGGATCGTGGCCATTGGTCCTTCATTACCACCAGCTCCACGTTCATCTCCACAGCGCACTGTGGAGGTTGGAGTACAGACCGAGGATATGAACTGGTGTTTGGAGGCCCTCACACAAGTGTTCCTGGACGAACACCTTCAACAGCCCGAGCCTGAGGATATTCACGCTGAGGCTTCACCTCAACCGAAGGATACATCACCACGACCATCTACACCAGTTACACCGTGTTATACACCCGTCACCCCCACTTCACCATGCGTACCATCGTTCCCTGACGGATTATCAGCTCAGGAATATGAGGCAACTCCGTCTCCATCGGGATTACCATCACAATCATCGCTACTGGAAGAGCAGCCTTCTGACGCCGACAGCAATCTACAGATGGGCGGAGAGGAGTACGTGGTGCTGGATGAGTGTCGTTCAACTCCAGCTCCTCCTGTTCTGTCTCCGATGGTGGATGAAAAAGAGGTGCTCACCCTTCACCCTGTCGACGACGACGAGGATGTTTTTATGGAGGCATAAAGAGATCGGCAGAGCTTCAAGTCATGGAGGGGGTAATTTTCAGTTCAACATTAAAAAAATGGTACCAGTTTGTTCCCCATGTCATGAGGATTCAGAATATATATAATTTTTAGGGCTACATATTATAGTTTGGGAGTTTATCCTGGACAGACAGACAGATGTAGCCCTTTATATATATATATATATATATATATATATATATATATATATATATATATACATACATATATATACGAGGTCTGTTAGAAAAGTATCTGACCTTTTTATTTTTTTCAAAACCCATATGGATTTGAATCACGTGTGACTGCATCAGACAAGCTTGAACCTTTGTGCGCATGCATGAGTTTTTTCACGCCTGTCGGTTGCGTCATTCGCCTGTGAGCAGGCTTTGTGTGAGCACTGGTCCACCCAGTGCAGAATTCCTCTGCATGTCTGTCTTAATGTGCTGAAAAAGTGCTGATGTCTATGTCTTTTCACAATTCCTGTGCTAGTCAGACGACATACCGGATCAAGACAGCGTCCAGTTTAGAAATGAACAGCACATTCCACTGTTACAGGAGTTTTTGTCATGGAAAGAGGAGCGGCACGCAGTGGAGCCGCATGGTGCAAAGCAATGCCGTGATGAAGCCTTCCAGTACATGTTGGGGCATGTCCAGCTCATGCACAATCACAATCGGATAATCACACGACTGAAAAGCAACCGACAGCCGGCTGAAATCCACCTGAAAGCCGTCCTGTGAGACCAACTCCGAGGTGGTTTTGTCCCGCGTAATGAACGGCTCCGTGGCGCGTCCCTCTGCTTTTCTTTCCATGAAAAAACTCCTGTAACAGTGGAATGTGCCGAAAAAGTGCTGATGTCCATGACTTCTGCCTTTTTGTGAAAGTCAGACGAGGTCCCGGATCAACAAAGCCTTCACGTTGGAAATGATCTGGTTGTATCAGTGGGGTCTGGGCATATTGCCGCGTTCTCAGCAGTTGCAGGCCGTCCTTAAAGCGGCAGTAACACTCCTTAATCTGTATAATCCCTGAAAGCCATATTAATTTTCCAAACGGTGTCCACCTGGCGGTCTCTCACAGTTTCTGGAAAGAAATTGATGCAGCAAAGCTCCAAATCGTTCAGACATTTATTCGCAATAAAAAAACGACGAGAGGGGCTGGACCAGTGCTCACACAAAGCCTGCTCACAGGCGAATGACGCAACCAACAGGCGTAAAAAACTCACGCATGCGCACGAAGGTTCAAGCTTGTCTGATGCAATCACACGTGATTCAAATCCATATAGTTTTTGAAAAAAATAAAAAGGTTGGATACTTTTCTAACAGACCTCGTATATGTGTGTGTGTATATATATATATATATATATATATAGAGAGAGAGAGAGAGAGAGAGAGAGAGAGAGAGAGAGAGAGAGAGAGAGAGAGAGGTTTAGGGTTAAATGTAGGGTTGAAAGCATTGCTTTTTGTAGCTGTACATTGTTTGCCGGCTATGGAAAACAATGGCTATGAAGAGCTGCTTCCCGTAGCTGTTTAAGGGCTATGGAGTCCCACCCACCAAGATATACATGGCAGCTCTGAAGGAGTTGCTGCCTCTGTACAAATTTAGGGGCTGCTGCATATTTCGAAGGCTGTGTCCTAGAAAGACCTGTTCTTCCAAGATAGCGGAATCTGGAACCAACTGTTCAGCACACGAAACATTTTATGATTGTTTGCTTTTCTCGCCACTACCTCCTACAAGCGGCAAGCTAGCATAGCTTAGTAATCATTTTTTAATGCTTATTTATACTTATAAACATTCTGTATTTGCAATTGTACATATAGAGACTGACATCATTCTTTTATTTCTTTAAATTTATTAACTGTTTTGTCTTGTGGGGGAGGGGGTGATTTGTGTAGTGACTTGTGATTGTTTGGGCTGGAAAGGATACACCTGCCCTAATTTAAAGGGTGACAGACAGCTGCTGTCATGTGCCAATTGCCAAATGAGATAGCTTACCATTTGTACAGCATACCATTTGCGATGTTCACTGCCAAGGAATGCAACATTAGAAGGGTGCAGCTGCTGAACTGGTACACAGCCATTGGCTTCTTGAGCTGTGATTGAAGAAACTGCATAATGCAACTTTTGTCTGCTGTGTCACCTGCTTTACAGCTTCATGGTGAAGTGGCACAGACAAGTATTTTCATACAAGAAAATATCACATCTAATCTTGAGTTTTCCATGTACCATTTGGTAAAATCTAATAAGCTGTGTGTGTGTGTGTGTGTGTGTGTGTGTGTGTAATTAACCAGTCGACACCAAACTTGCTATGGTGACTGGAGAAACCAAGGGGGAGGTCACTGGGGCCGTTAGATTGAAAGTGTACGTGCACCATCACACACACACACACACACACACACACACACACACACACACACACACACACACACACACACACACACACACACACACACACACACACACACACACACACACACAGCCCTTATTTTCATAGTTTACATGGTTGTCAGGTCATGTAGCAAGCATCACAGGTATCCAGCTGCTACTACGTAGTAGAGGCTGGGTAGGGTGGACTTTAATTACAGTACCAACGGGCCAGCATGCACCGCATGTGAGCTGAAGTGCACAGTTTTTTTTTTTTCCCAAACTAAAATGTACCTGCTGTGTACGGCATGCCATGCAGAGCACTGCAGTGATATGACATGCTATCACCTTTTATTGTCATTCATTCGAGTCTCATGAACGTCACAAATTGCTCTATGAAATTAATGATGACAACATACACACAATGCACTGCAACTTACTGCACCTTAACTAAAGTGACATGAAATATACAATGACATGGATAAAATTCTTCTCTATTACACATGCGTAGAAAGGATAAATCAGCTAGTGTATCTATCATTTCCCATTTCTTAAAAAAAATCTTTCTCTGTTACTCCACCACTATCCTGTACATTTTCTACCACCTCGTTAGCTGTAGCTATACACTTTCAAATTGTATAATATTGAATCTGACAGCAGCACTTTTATTACATATACATTTTACTGTATGGATTTATTCAAAGGTTTTTTTACATCCGTACTTTGTGTAACACAATCCAAAGTTGATTATGTGTATATATGTAATTTACTGAGTATAGTTCATATGTTTGTTGTACAGTTGCAGCCATTGCGACGCACATGAACTGTGAGGTCAACAGCCTGGAGCTGCTTGATTGCGTGACTGGAAACGTGATTGGTTCAGAACCCAAGGGCTTTGACCTTATTCTCCTGGGTGACATGTTCTATCAATCAATCAATCAATCAATTTTTTTTATATAGCGCCAAATCACAACAAACAGTTGCCCCAAGGCGCTTTATATTGTAAGGCAAGGCCATACAATAATTATGTAAAACCCCAACGGTCAAAACGACCCCCTGTGAGCAAGCACTTGGCTACAGTGGGAAGGAAAAACTCCCTTTTAACAGGAAGAAACCTCCAGCAGAACCAGGCTCAGGGAGGGGCAGTCTTCTGCTGGGACTGGTTGGGGCTGAGGGAGAGAACCAGGAAAAAGACATGCTGTGGAGGGGAGCAGAGATCGATCACTAATGATTAAATGCAGAGTGGTGCATACAGAGCAAAAAGAGAAAGAAACAGTGCATCATGGGAACCCCCCAGCAGTCTACGTCTATAGCAGCATAACTAAGGGATTGTTCAGGGTCACCTGATCCAGCCCTAACTATAAGCTTTAGCAAAAAGGAAAGTTTTAAGCCTAATCTTAAAAGTAGAGAGGGTGTCTGTCTCCCTGATCTGAATTGGGAGCTGGTTCCACAGGAGAGGAGCCTGAAAGCTGAAGGCTCTGCCTCCCATTCTACTCTTACAAACCCTAGGAACTACAAGTAAGCCTGCAGTCTGAGAGCGAAGCGCTCTATTGGGGTGATATGGTACTATGAGGTCCCTAAGATAAGATGGGACCTGATTATTCAAAACCTTATAAGTAAGAAGAAGAATTTTAAATTCTATTCTAGAATTAACAGGAAGCCAATGAAGAGAGGCCAATATGGGTGAGATATGCTCTCTCCTTCTAGTCCCCGTCAGTACTCTAGCTGCAGCATTTTGAATTAACTGAAGGCTTTTTAGGGAACTTTTAGGACAACCTGATAATAATGAATTACAATAGTCCAGCCTAGAGGAAATAAATGCATGAATTAGTTTTTCAGCATCACTCTGAGACAAGACCTTTCTGATTTTAGAGATATTGCGTAAATGCAAAAAAGCAGTCCTACATATTTGTTTAATATGCACTTTGAATGACATATCCTGATCAAAAATGACTCCAAGATTTCTCACAGTATTACTAGAGGTCAGGGTAATGCCATCCAGAGTAAGGATCTGGTTAGACACCATGTTTCTAAGATTTGTGGGGCCAAGTACAATAACTTCAGTTTTATCTGAGTTTAAAAGCAGGGAATTAGAGGTCATCCATGTCTTTATGTCTGTAAGACAATCCTGCAGTTTAGCTAATTGGTGTGTGTCCTCTGGCTTCATGGATAGATAAAGCTGGGTATCATCTGCGTAACAATGAAAATTTAAGCAATACCGTCTAATAATACTGCCTAAGGGAAGCATGTATAAAGTGAATAAAATTGGTCCTAGCACAGAACCTTGTGGAACTCCATAATTAACTTTAGTCTGTGAAGAAGATTCCCCATTTACATGAACAAATTGTAATCTATTAGACAAATATGATTCAAACCACCGCAGCGCAGTGCCTTTAATACCTATGGCATGCTCTAATCTCTGTAATAAAATTTTATGGTCAACAGTATCAAAAGCAGCACTGAGGTCTAACAGAACAAGCACAGAGATGAGTCCACTGTCCGAGGCCATAAGAAGATCATTTGTAACCTTCACTAATGCTGTTTCTGTACTATGATGAATTCTAAAACCTGACTGAAACTCTTCAAATAGACCATTCCTCTGCAGATGATCAGTTAGCTGTTTTACAACTACCCTTTCAAGAATTTTTGAGAGAAAGGAAGGTTGGAGATTGGCCTATAATTAGCTAAGATAGCTGGGTCAAGTGATGGCTTTTTAAGTAATGGTTTAATTACTGCCACCTTAAAAGCCTGTGGTACATAGCCAACTAACAAAGATAGATTGATCATATTTAAGATCGAAGCATTAAATAATGGTAGGGCTTCCTTGAGCAGCCTGGTAGGAATGGGGTCTAATAAACATGTTGATGGTTTGGATGAAGTAACTAATGAGAATAACTCAGACAGAACAATCGGAGAGAAAGAGTCTAACCAAATACCGGCATCACTGAAAGCAGCCAAAGATAACGATACGTCTTTGGGATGGTTATGAGTAATTTTTTCTCTAATAGTTAAAATTTTGTTAGCAAAGAAAGTCATGAAGTCATTACTAGTTAAAGTTAATGGAATACTCAGCTCAATAGAGCTCTGACTCTTTGTCAGCCTGGCTACAGTGCTGAAAAGAAACCTGGGGTTGTTCTTATTTTCTTCAATTAGTGATGAGTAGAAAGATGTCCTAGCTTTACGGAGGGCTTTTTTATAGAGCAACAGACTCTTTTTCCAGGCTAAGTGAAGATCTTCTAAATTAGTGAGACGCCATTTCCTCTCCAACTTACGGGTTATCTGCTTTAAGCTACGAGTTTGTGAGTTATACCACAGAGTCAGACATTTCTGATTTAAAGCTCTCTTTTTCAGAGGAGCTACAGCATCCAAAGTTGTCTTCAATGAGGATGTAAAACTATTGACGAGATACTCTATCTCCCTTACAGAGTTTAGGTAGCTACTCTGCACTGTGTTGGTATATGGCATTAGAGAACATAAAGAAGGAATCATATCCTTAAACCTAGTTACAGCGCTTTCTGAAAGACTTCTAGTGTAATGAAACTTATTCCCCACTGCTGGGTAGTCCATCAGAGTAAATGTAAATGTTATTAAGAAATGATCAGACAGAAGGGAGTTTTCAGGGAATACTGTTAAGTCTTCTATTTCCATACCATAAGTCAGAACAAGATCTAAGATATGATTAAAGTGGTGGGTGGACTCATTTACTTTTTGAGCAAAGCCAATAGAGTCTAATAATAGATTAAATGCAGTGTTGAGGCTGTCATTCTCAGCATCTGTGTGGATGTTAAAATCGCCCACTATAATTATCTTATCTGAGCTAAGCACTAAGTCAGACAAAAGGTCTGAAAATTCACAGAGAAACTCACAGTAACGACCAGGTGGACGATAGATAATAACAAATAAAACTGGTTTTTGGGACTTCCAATTTGGATGTACAAGACTAAGAGACAAGCTTTCAAATGAATTAAAGCTCTGTCTGGGTTGTGGATTAATTAATAAGATGGAATGGAAGATTGCTGCTAATCCTCCACCCCGGCCCGTGCTACGAGCATTCTGACAGTTAGTGTGACTCGGGGGTGTTGACTCATTTAAACTAACATATTCATCCTGCTGTAACCAGGTTTCTGTTAGGCAGAATAAATCAATATGTTGATCAATTATTATATCATTTACCAACAGGGACTTAGAAGAGAGAGACCTAATGTTTAATAGACCACATTTAACTGTTTTAGTCTGTGGTGCAGTTGAAGGTGCTATATTATTTTTTCTTTTTGAATTTTTATGCTTAAATAGATTTTTGCTGGTTATTGGTAGTCTGGGAGCAGGCACCGTCTCTACGGGGATGGGGTAATGAGGGGATGGCAGGGGGAGAGAAGCTGCAGAGAGGTGTGTAAGACTACAACTCTGCTTCCTGGTCCCAACCCTGGATAGTCACGGTTTGGAGGATTTAAGAAAATTGGCCAGATTTCTAGAAATGAGAGCTGCTCCATCCAAAGTGGGATGGATGCCGTCTCTCCTAACAAGACCAGGTTTTCCCCAGAAGCTTTGCCAATTATCTATGAAGCCCACCTCATTTTTTGGACACCACTCAGACAGCCAGCAATTCAAGGAGAACATGCGGCTAACATGTCACTCCCGGTCTGATTGGGGAGGGGTCCAGAGAAAACTACAGAGTCCGACATTGTTTTTGCAAAGTTACACACCGATTTAATGTTAATTTTAGTGACCTCCGATTGGCGTAACCGGGTGTCATTACTGCCGACGTGAATTACAATCTTACCAAATTTACGCTTAGCCTTAGCCAGCAGTTTCAAATTTCCTTCAATGTCGCCTGCTCTGGCCCCCGGAAGACAATTGACTATGGTTGCTGGTGTCGCTAACTTCACATTTCTCAAAACAGAGTCGCCAATAACCAGAGTTTGATCCTCGGCGGGTGTGTCGTCGAGTGGGGAAAAACGGTTAGAGATGTGAACGGGTTGGCGGTGTACACGGGGCTTCTGTTTAGGGCTACGCTTCCTCCTCACAGTCACCCAGTCGGCCTGCTTTCCCGGCTGCTCGGGATCTGCCAGGGGGGAACTAACGGCGGCTAAGCTACCTTGGTCCGCACCGACTACAGGGGCCTTGCTAGCTGTAGAATTTTCCACGGTGCGGAGCCGAGTCTCCAATTCGCCCAGCCTGGCCTCCAAAGCTACGAATAAGCTACACTTATTACAAGTACCATTACTGCTAAAGGAGGCCGAGGAATAACTAAACATTTCACACCCAGAGCAGAAAAGTGTGGGAGAGACAGGAGAATCCGCCATGCTAAATCGGCTAAGAGCTAGTAGCTACGCAAAGCTAGCGGATTCCTAAAAACACGCAAAGTGAATAATGTGTAAATAATTTAGAGGTGATTCAGCAGAAGGAGTGCTTTAGTTAAGGCACGTAAAGATACACTGGGAAGCAAATCGTAATCTAGATAACTAGACCAATCTAACTGCGCAGATTAAACAGCTAACAGATACAGAAAAACACCGCTGTGCTCCGGAACAGGAAGTGATACAATACCGCAGTGAGAGCCAACCACCAGTAGAGGCAAGCAAGAGACAACTTCTATGACAACATCCTTGCAACCAGCCTTCATAGGTGGTTGGACTACTGCATCAGAACCCAGGGAACCCAAGTCCTGATCGGCGATCCTGGCAGAACCCAGTTTGAGGGGCAAGGCATCCAACGGTTCCTGCAGCTGCTGGCCCGGTTTGAGCTGCCCGAATTGGTACGTGAGGAGAACTATGGACTCACTGATAGCACTGTTTGGTGCTACCAACCTGAAATGTAACAAGGGGAGAGGATTGTGAATAACGGTTTTGGGTCAATAGAACTGTGTCAAGAAAGATGACTTTAAGCTTGCTTTCAGCTTGTTTTCATCTTGGAATATAGTACGTGCCATTGGATTAATATACATGCTGTTGGATTAAACTGGACAGTGTTTGGTACTTTCCCGGAGTAAGTGAGGTCATACCGGACTTTTCCATTGCAGATGGGGAGGCCCACGGAATGAACTCAGTGGTGAAGACGATGGAATATGTCTAAGATGATTCTAAAATGACAACGTATGATCAAATGAAGTATTAATGTGTTAAAAGTAATGTCTAAGAATGATTCTAACATAAGTATGATTAAATGAACTATTAATGTAATAAAATTAAGAGTTGATTAGAAAAAGTATGTTACAAAAAAGTGAAATGAATGATTATATGAGTTGTTTTTCATAAAGAGTGCAGAGTTAAAGAAAAAAGGAAGTAAAGAAGTTGTTTTTCATAAAGAATGCAGAGTCAGGAGAAAAGAGGAAGTAAAGTGATGTCGCAAGCAGAGCAAGAGAAGCTGATGATAAACAACTGATCAAATGATTAAGATGTGATAAAATATGAAATGAATAATAACAAATGAAAATGTTTGTATATGATCATATGAATTGTTTTTATGTGAAAGAGAGTTGTAATGAAATGATTGAATATGATTGATGTGATTCTGGGCTGGATCAGGTGACCCTGAACCATCCCTTAGTTATGCTGCTATAGACGTAGACTGCTGGGGGGTTCCCATGATGCACTGTTTCTTTCTCTTTTTGCTCTGTATGCACCACTCTGCATTTAATCATTAGTGATCGATCTCTGCTCCCCTCCACAGCATGTCTTTTTCCTGGTTCTCTCCCTCAGCCCCAACCAGTCCCAGCAGAAGACTGCCCCTCCCTGAGCCTGGTTCTGCTGGAGGTTTCTTCCTGTTAAAAGGGAGTTTTTCCTTCCCACTGTAGCCAAGTGCTTGCTCACAGGGGGTCGTTTTGACCGTTGGGGTTTTACATCATTATTGTATGGCCTTGCCTTACAATATAAAGCGCCTTGGGGCAACTGTTTGTTGTGATTTGGCGCTATATAAAAAAAAAAATTGATTGATTGATTGATTGATTGATTCTAAAGACATGATTTAGAAAAACGAATTCTTAGAAAAGCTGAAGTGTTAACAGAAAAGAGGAACTTGAGAAATAAGTTACTGGCAAAGGGCCGCAGATGGCTTCCAGTAAGGGAAGGAGAAGGGAGGAGGTTTTGAGTCACCAGCGTCCCCATTGCCTCGACTTCAATTTTTAGGTATGTTGCTGTTGGTACCTGGGGCAGAAAAGAAGTATCCTTCCGTCCCACTATTCCCCGTGCCACTTGAACAGGGAAGTTGTTGCCATAACACGTCGGGCACCACAGAGTCGGTGTTATCTCCCAGAAGTAGAGCGCTTGTTCCAGGGTGGCTTGACAATGAATACATCTTATATCCCCCTATAGTGTAACAGGAAACATTAGTCTTTTAACTATTATATTGCAAGCAAGCAAAAGAGTTTGTCGGGATTATTCAGATGCACGCCAGAGCCGCCTCATGATCACCGTAGGAGAGTGGGACTGTGATGACGTTACCATTCCCGCTGTAGCTGAAGCAGCTGCACGCGGGAAGCAAGCATCATAGGTCGTAAACCATAACAGCAGGAGTAGTTGACTAACCATGGACAGCCAGTATAAAGCTGATAATATTCCCCATCCTAAGGCCCAAATTATGATAAGTCCAAGTTTGTAGAGCCAGGGTTTCTTGCGTTGTACGGCTCCAGTTAACGTAGCTATGTACGCCAATAGGGTCAGGGCCATCACAGCTTCGCACACAATGTCAGCTATCACTGCCGGGACATAAAAGATTGCTGTCATATCTATCACCATCCAAATTGTAATTGATGTGTACTGCCATATTCCCCAACAGTCAAACTGGAGAGTAAAGCGACCGAGGACGTGAGTGATGAATAAAGACAACCCTAAGTCACTCTGACCGTAGTGCAGATTGATGATCGCCAATCTGACACATCCATGTAATAGCGTTACTATTCGCAGTGGTTGTCGTAAGTCCCAACGGTCGACACAGCAGTATAGCAGCCATATTAACAGTAGTGCAATAAACTCCACTCTACTCACTTTGAAGATGGTGTCATTTATGCCGCCAGTATTGCTGGACATTGTGCTCTGTTATTCATTTTACTTATCTCCTTAAGTTTGTATGCTGTTATGTAGATGCTTCTTCTTCCTTCACTCCCCCAAGGCAAAATGAACAGGGCGTGTCTCGGCGTCGGGCTTTGTAGGCTCCATCGCTCCTCCCCTAACGGAGGAGGGGCTCCATATCACTGCGTTGTGTGCTCCTCCCACACAAGCGCAGGGCGGCTGCGAAACTTCCTTTTATCAAAACATATCCAATTACTGCAGCAATAATAAGTCCTATTATGATTAACAGATAGGGCCAAAGATATCCAAACAAATGCCCAATCCAACCAGTCACTACTTCAAGACCTTCTTTAATGACCTCTCCGGTCTCTGCAGCGAAAGTGGTGATGATTCCTCCAGCGATTATTTGCGTTCTTTCCCACCAAGAACATTCATGCCGACCTCTTCCTTTTCCACAGCTCAACCAATGTTCTGCAGGCGATTCACATGTACCATTATTGTAAATCCGATTGGGTCCCAACCATTCGTAACCGACAATTTCTTATCCTTCACGTAGACTTTTCTTGAAGGCATATCCTTCTTCAAGCATTATTAAAGCATCACCAACAAATGGCACTATGTGGCCTAGGATCTGCTTCCTTTTTGACATTCCATGTCCCAGGACAGCCTTGGCACATCCAACGTTGGGTGGAAAAGCTCTTATCCATTCGCCTGCACTGTTCTTCTCCCAAACTGTTTGATGGCCATAAGTGTCATACTCGCCGTCATAGTAAGCATCACAATATTCTTCCCAGCTAGGAACATTTCTACAATTTTGGCGGGCAAGGCTTATCGTGCATGTGGTATTATGTCTATTACAAATCATTTTCCATGGCCGTGGCGTAACATAAGGATTTGGTCTCCAGAGTACACTAGACCAAGTAGCTCTATCTCTGGAGTAGACTGTGGCGATGTATTGATATTTAACCCAATAATTATTACTTTGATCTAAACAGGGGAATACCCAATCTTCAATTTCATATTTCTCCATTCCCCACCAGGTGACATCCTTACTATGCCTAACTCCTTCCTGCCATGCTTGAAGGGTCCCCTTAATGGTTGGAATCTGTAACAACTTTGTACAGTTATATACCCATCTTAGCCAATTCCCTGTCTTAATTTGGTCTATGGGACATCGGGGGGATTTACCAGAACCTTCAGCCAAATTATTATGGTATTCTGTCTCATGTAAACTTCCATAGATTTTATTCGCCACGCATTGATCAATTTTGCTAAAATCTTCCTGAGGTACTGACCTTAGCTCATCAGGCTTTGGTAGTTTTTGCACATAGAATTTTGCTTTATGTGGACCCCGCAAACTATGCCCAGTCCACGTGTATCCTCTTGGAAAATTCCCCTCAAAATGTATCAGTGGAACGCTCCAGACCCACGGAAAAGTGTCGTTAAGCCAGTCATCATGTTTTCCCTCTTGTTTTTGTTTCCAAGTAATCCTGTCTATCAAATCAATAACTGGTGTAAGCACCATGTAATTTTGAGATTTACATCCAATAGGTCGATTCCAATAACATCTATCTAATTTTGCCACTTTTGCTTTTACACAATAATCATGAATCTTCTTCCATCTATTTTTAACCACGTTATCAATACTTTTAACTTTTGGTTCTAATACTCGCTGGGTATCTCGTGTTGGCGATGTAGGGAGTGGTTTAATTTTTCTATGTGTTGGTGATATCTTTGTGGATCCCACCAATGCTGCTGGTGAGATGACGGTTGGTTTGGAATATGGTATTCCTGTTCCTATGTCGGTAGCGTTGTTCAACGGAGGGATTATTGTAGATGTAGTATCCACTTTCGGCACTCTGCTGCGGGTGTTGTCACAGGTGTGGTTATAATTACCCCAATGTTTCCAGGTAGGCATTATCATTCTGCAAACATGATGTCTTGGTAATGCTGGAAAAACAGCTTCTTTTTCCCAATATCCTGCCCGATAGCCCAGTAGTACTCTGCATCCCCATGAGCAATACCAGGCTGGCTCGCCAGGTTCAGGTCTTATTCAAGTGCAGCCTACTTCTCTCAAGCAAATAAAAAGTTGAACGTGCCTCTTTTTGTTGAAGTCTTTTAAACATATAGGGACTACTGGTCCAGATCTGGAAAGATCCGAGCCAAATATCCACATACATTCCCTGTAATGGATCAACATAATTAGGTCCCCACCTTATTTTAAATCTGTAGCCCCTTTTCTGTACATACACCACGTTCAAGATGCAGGGGTATAATTCTGGACATCGGGGAATTGGCTAAAACTTCCATCCGACCCCGGGGCAATTCCAGTGTTGTCCAACTTTGTCCACGATAGCTTCTAGAGGAGTGTATATTCCAGGCTCTGCAAGGTCAGCAGTTCTTTTATATGAGTCATTATCTACAAAATTTCTCCTGTTCCCAGCAACCATCCTTTTTCTTTGTAATCCTTTTGTGGCCAGTTTAAACATATTTTCTTGTAGGGTAATTCCAAGTATGGTGTAAGTCCTCCCGGCCCGGAGCATAGACTATTTACATTATTTTCATCCAATTTGAAGGTCCGCAGCATGATTCAGAGTGAGTTGTTACTCCGCCATCGGTCTCCTTCTCTTCCTGCCAAGATACACCACCATAGGGAACAGTTGTTGTCTCTTAGAGAGATGAGTGTAGATGGGAGATGGGTGCTTAAGTTCTGAATCCATTCCTTTCCACGCCCACTTCCACATCGTAACAATCATTCTGTCAGGTTTAGGGAGGGGTCCCTCAGGGATCCTCTGTGCTCGATGTAGGGGTACATAGTCCCATAGATCTTGCCAATGCTGCCAAAACTGGTGTCCAGAATACCTGGTTTGTGATAGGGCTAAATAAAGGGGAACTATAGGCTTGTCTTCTTGATCCTTGGGCTCAATTTGAAGCTGAATTTTTCTTGCTTGACTACAGTTCCAAACTCCTCTTCTATACAGGTAGAAGAAGTCTTGATTTACAAAAATTGTTGGTATGGTTGGGGGTAGGCAGCTCATACAGGCCAGGGGTTGATTGATAACTCTCAAATTTAATGTCTGGTTATCTAATACGGGATACCTTGGGTCTTGCAGTCGTCTGCTCAATTGACGTTGCATGTTGGGGCTTGTCGTCCAGATCAAGCACTGGTTAAGGTATATTTCAAAATAGATTCCTTGGAGTGGCTCAATGTAATTAATCCCCCATCTCAATGTGAATCTTAGGTCTTTGAGTTGTAGATAAACCACATTTAATATCCAAGGGTAGGTATCTGGACATCTTGGAACTGATTGGGGCATTCTTCGGCATCCTTTCACTCGTTCAGCGAGTAATTTTTGTCCTGTTGTCTCTGTTAATTCGGCATCTCTTTTATATTCATAATGTGTGACAAAATATCCTTTAGATGCTAGTTCCCAGTCTTCTTCCTCAAAATCTTTTTCTGGCCAATTTAAGTATAGTTTCTCAGCACCAAGGACACTTTGTATATAGGGTCCAAGTCTTCCTTGATTATTAATAATGGGTACTCTATTTACACTTGGTCCTTGCGACATTTTATAAACAGCCGCTTCTTCTTACTTCTTCTTTGTCCCGCGGAAAATGGAGGGAAACATCCAACGACTCCGAGACTTTCTTGATTTTTCCTCACCTTGAGTCGGTTGGTCTAACGACTGCTGCTGTTCCTCCAGGAGGTCAACGTGTGCTCCGACAGAATAAACCCCCACATAGGGAACCAACACCATCAGCACTGTGAGCCGCACCTTAATTGTTTGGTCCGGCCTACTAGGAGTGTCCGCTCTGCTAGCCACTCCCCCTCTAGATTGTATCCTCCTTTTCCTCACCCATTCTTCAGGTGTCACGTGGTACACGGCTGACTTCTTCTTCGGTTTTGCTGCTTTATTTCCCCAGGCGTCTAATCCAGTGGTAAAATAATGCATGAGGGTTTCTCTGCCCCCTTTTTCTTGTGGCCCCTCTTCTGCATCTTCCAGTAGAACTTCTGGGTTTTTTTTAGAACTTCTTCTATCAATTTTGCCCAAGTTGTCAATTCCCAAGGGCCGATCCATCCTTCTTCTTGGGCTTTTTGCTGTTGATCATCTGTCAGTCCTCCCATCATGTCTGTATATCCGGGTCGGTCCGGATCTCTATACACTCTGAACACCAGTGGAATTTGTACTACATCTATTGGAGGGTCATAAGTTTGCCCATACTCTGGACCATGGGACCAAATTTGATGTATAGCTTCATGCAACAAAGACGGCTTTCGCTCACCACCTCCTGCAGCTTGGTCACTTCCTCCTGCTCTAGTTGTGTCCAACATCAAATAGACACTTGGTGCCGTTGGACTCACGTCACCACTGCCTTGATTCCCCTCAGCTTGATCAAGCGCAGTTGTTGCTGCAGGATTAGCCCAGCAGGCTTCATCGGTGTGAAAGGTCCTCAGAGGGTCTAAAAATCTGCTTTTGCCACATGCAGTAGTCTTCCCATATGAGTTGTCTCCACGTAAGTCCCACTGGGTGTAAAAGACCATTCTTGGCAAGTGGGTTAGTCGGCATAACCCACATACAAGTGCATCCAAAACCTTCACCGGCTTGTGAAGTAATTGTTTGAATTCATTTTTTGCCCCATTTGGAATTGGGGGTTTTCTAGCCCCAGGTCCCGACCACTGGACCGTCAGCTGTACTTCTTCGCGGCAAACCACACAGTGATTCTCAACTTTTTTCCATTGTAATTGTTGGGAAGGTGTCGTAGCACGGACCCACAACAGGGGGCGCAAATGAACGGACAATGAGTAAGCCAAAAGGTAACAATTTAATGTTGTGATATTACACAACGAAACGTGTCTTAATGTTCACAGTCAATAAACACCAGGTGACATGTGGGCAGGCTCGAAGATAGAAGACGCCCGACGAGAGAGAAGCCGCGTCCCACACGGCCTCCACCACCAACGGCCTGAAGAACACCGGAGCCGCCAAGTCCCGAGTCCCCAGGTGGCCTCTGTCTTCGGCTGTCGACCCTGGTACTGCTGGCAGAAAACAGAAAGATAATGTGTGAGTGTGAGTCCGCACACTCAGTAATTAACAGTCCAGACACCGTTAGGAGGGAGCACCTCCACCTCCAAATCACACACACTCGTGCAGCTCCTGATCAACCACTTGTCTGGGACGGGGTGCGAGGTGAAGCCGTCACTGTCACACCAAAACGCCAATCCTCCAGACAAGGAAACACTTAGCACTGGTAGTCGATTTCTCGGCGGGGAGGTGGAGTTGCAGTCCGGCTTATATGGTGGTGTAGATGAGTGACAGCTGGAGTAATGAGTGACAGCTGTCACCTCCTCTGGGTCTGGCGCCCTCTTGTGCTTGGAGCCCGCACTCCAAGCAGGGCGCCCTCTGGTGGCAGTGGGCCAGCAGTACCTCCTCTTCAGCGGCCCACACAACAGTAATAACTCCTTTTCTTTAGATAAAAATCCTTTCTTTGCATGATATAGTATCCTCAGGGCTCTGCCTGCCCAGAGGCCTTCTCTTGTTCTTCTTAAGGCAACCACCCCATTGACAGTGGCCATTCTGACGAAGGGTGGAAGATCTTGGGTGTTTTTGGCCATGTTTAGCTCCTGGTTTTGTCTAGTTAGGAGTTGGCTTCAGCTGCTCCACTCCTTGGATTCCCTTCTTCTTCAACTCTACTGTGTTACTGTCCAGTATCTTCACTACTGTATCTGTGGTCTCATACTTAGGTTTAACAGCAGTATTGGTTATAGGTATCCTATGGTAACAAGGTTGCTGCGGGTCATGGACACCTCTGCTCCCGTGTCCACCAGGTACGGTTCTCCATCCACATCAGTGTAGATATCGTCCCCTTCCCAGTAGGCATGGTCTAGCGTGACCCGCGCCTCCGAAGCCATTACTTCTTTTGCCCTCCAGCCGCCGCTGTAGCTTGGCGGACTTCCTGGAGGGCTTTCCTTTGTTCTGGAGTTAATTTGTCGTACTCCTCTTTAGGGAGATAGCCACCACTACGAGGTGCAGGTGTAGGTCGTGATTGTGGTGGTGGAGGTGGTGCACCTCTCGGCCGAGAGCTCCATTGTCCAGCTGGAGGCCTTTGATTATTCCTCTGTGGTGTTTGATGTGACTGAGGAGGTGGTGGTTTAGGCACTGAATTTCTTTTCTCCACTCCCACCGGTTTTTGTCCTGATCTTGGTGTGCTCTCCTTCTTCCTCTTTTCTTCATAGAACTGCTGCTCCAGATCCCAGCTCTTTACCACTGCGTCCATTTGTGGGACTGTAGTGCCGTCTATGGGCATTTTTACAAAAGTTATCTCCCCTCTTCTTCCTTTAGTGACCTCTCTCAGTGCCCTAACATAGCGTTGTGGCAAAATCGTCTGTTTCAGCCCATGCCAAACTTGAACCAATGTTTGACCTTTGTCTAGTCCAGCTTTAGCTCGAGCAATATGGGAATCTTCATCGTTGGGATCTTCCAACACTAACCTGGCATAATGGTTTCGTGCTGGTTCACCCCGACTGATGGGTTGACTGGTAACTTGGGCTAGCCACATAGATTTACCCTCTTCACTGTTCGAAGCTCTGTCAATAAGGGGCCACACTTCTTTCAAATAGTCCTTCAGATCTTCATTTGGTTCTTTCTCTCTCACCAGCATCTTTAATTTCTTGAATTCATGGAATTCCCTGCCGTCTGCTTGAATTTCAGCTTGGATTGCTGGCAGACTTTGCTCTCTAGATCCAGCGGGAAAGTTCTGATTTGGGAGGCTTGCTGATAATCCTGACGATGGTGGAATTGTTTCTCCCTCATCATCCAGATTTTCATCATTGGTTTCTCTCAACACTTGCAGTGACCAGCGTAAAGCTGCTGTTTTTAGTTTTCTCAACATCACATCATGGGCAACACCTAAATAGGCGACTCTGAAGTTATTTGTTAACTCTTTACAGGCCGTTAGTGTGGGATAGAAGGGCCACATTAGTATATTAGCCCACTCCCCAACAGTAGCTGTTATCTCGAGAGTTTTCTTTTAATTTTGTCGCTCTATCCACTCTTCTGGGATGTCATACCCAGTTTGTCTAACTTCTGGAGCATAGGTTTGTCGCTTATCTCGGGTCTCCACTGGGTTGACCCTGACATCTCTTGCAATTCTCTCAGAGGCCACACGCACATTATACACCCCAACTTCTTTCTTTCGTCCTCTGTAGCGTCCAGTTCGTAGTTCTGGGCGTGAGACTTCTCTTTCCCCTACCACAGATAGCGGTTCATCCTCTTCTGAGTCTTGTGGATTGATCTCCTCTTCAGACTCTCTTTCCTGGTCCTCATCCATATCAGATTCATGGGGAGGACGTGGGTCTTGTGGTTGTGGGTCCCCATTTTGTTCTGACTTTCGGGGTGACCCGGTTGCTTCGGTATTTCCAACTGGTAAAGGAATGAATATAGGATCCTCTTCTCCATTATCCGGTGGAGGAGCCTGGAAAGGCTCTCTCATCCGTGATTGGGAGCCTGTCGGGTGTATGATAGTCTGGAGCCCACTTGCCACTTGTTTTAATGTTGGTCGTGGGGTTTTAATCCTTAATTGCTGCACTCCCACAGCATGTACTGATCTTTTCTCATTTGTCGCCATGGGAATGGGCTGCATCACTAACGGGGGACTAGTTGCCACTCCACTTGCTCCAACTGCACCCTTCTTTGGACCTGCTCTATTTGGTCCTAGGTTCACCGCTTCAAGTGCCCTTCTCACTCGATCTTGCTCCTGCTCATTGCTAGTGACCACCACTATTTCTCTCATTGATCCCCATACTCCTGGGGTACGCATGTGTAGGTTCACGGCTGCCATGGCAACCTTTTCTGCCTCTTCCCATGTCATATGTCCAGATCGTAATCCATCCACACATATCACTACCCGCCGATGTTGGCGTTCTTTGGCCAAATCCATAGCTGTTCCCAGCGTTTTCAACATTTTCTCCGTGTATTCGATTGAATTTTCTCTCCCTGGGTAGCTTTCAAAGGGCACATGTATGAGTGCATGATAATCCATTCGTGGTGCGCTTGTTATCACCATTGATTTTCCGTCCAGACTTCTCCCCTTTATGTTCTTAAGCTCCTCTTGGTATACTTTGCCTGCCCGCTCCTTGAGCTTTGCTCGGAATTTTCGGTTGGCAATTTTCAGTCTGTGATTTGTGAAGACAATGAGAGTATCTCCATCTATATCCCAAGGACTGCCAAAATAATAATATGCCCGTCTTCCATCTTGAGTCACCATTTTTTTGGTTCCTTCGGTCATAGGGTTCAAGTCCTCCATGTAGTCAGATTCAATGTATACATGGTGGGTTTTTGCTTTAGATTTTCTAAAGATTTCCTGCGAACGCCCTTCCTCTTTAATATGGTAACTCGGTCCGGCAACACATTCTTCAGCTTTAAGCTGTCCCAAGCTTCTGGGCCCACATTCCGGCGATTGATGGAATATCTGTCCAGATACTCCCTGAAGGCTTCTTCGTCTTTTATCCTGTTCAATTAGCTGTTCTGTCTGTTTTTTAACTGTTGAGGTTGTTCCTCTCACACTTCCTAAGGGCAAATTTTGCCACACCGGGTCAAAGCTTGTGTGGAGCTGGTCCGGGCTTTTATATTCTTGACCATTTACTCCAGAATTAGGACCTCCCGGGGATGTCAATTCATCTCCACTTCCCTCTAGCTTGTTTTCCTCATCACTTTGTTCGGGTTCGGCCTGGAAATCTATCTTGCTCTCGTCTTCATTGTCGAAGATCTGACTTCCATTCCTATCTTCCATTATAGGATATTGTTCCTTAAGCATTCTTCCTAACCCCTTTTCTGCCATGGACTTAAACTCAGCATACACGGACGCTGATTTTACTTTAACATCTACCAGGACCGTCTCTACTCCCAACAACCCAGCTGTCATTTTTACTATGAAGTCATAACTTTTCTCAGGACTTATTAAGGTGGTGATTTGTCCTCTTTTCCACTCTTCTCCGAAAAGTTTACACCACCACTCAAGCCACTCTCTGGTCCCCGTCTTGTCTTTTGGGACTGGTGGGCTTAACAAAATAGCCAGGATCTGTCCCTCCTTATGCTGACCTGGATAATATATCCCTAATGTGTGTATAGTTCCTGCCATAGCTTCTTTGAAACTTTCATCAGTTTCTACACTTTGATCTCTGACATATTTTTGAACTGTTTCTGCCCAAGAATCATATCCTCATCCATACAATACCACTCTGTGTGGCCGAATATCCACTTCTTTTTCCTCGTCATGCTCGGATTCAGGGGTTGCTATGGGTCCTGACTCTTCTTCAGCCATATTTTCACTGCTTGTTTTTAACACTAACCTTACTGTTTCGTAATGATTATCCTCACTTTATTCTCTCGGTTGCTGAGATTGTCGATTCCACCACTGTCGTCTCCTTGACTTCAGCTATGGTCCTTGTCGTCTCGAGTCGTCTGCCTCTCAAAGCCTCTCTTAGCGCTTCGAGTCAGGGATGAGTGACAGACTACTTGGCTATTCAGCGCTAATTCCAGAGGTTAACTCCAAATCAGCTGCTCCTTTTCCCGCTTCTCCCCTCAGGAATCTCACGGGTTGATGATCCTATTCTCTCTTGTAGATCACCATTTTGCACGGTATATTCTCATACCTGCTCTCTTGACGATCCAATCCAGCAGGCTCCCTCGTCTGCTTCCCTTCCTCGTCGTTTCGTGATGATCCAGCAGGCTATCTCCGTCTGCTTCTCGTCCCAGTCCAGACGATCCAGCAGTGACACGTCTGCTTCTCGTCCTTGATCCCAGCTCCCTGGGATACTTACTCCTGTTGTCTTTACTTTGTCCTTCTGGTGGTCGCCTCCAAATTTTCACACCTCTGGAAAACAGATATGTTTCAAGCCGTTACTGGACCTATACAGGCCATCAGCCGACACTCTCCACAACACTGTCTCCTTTGGTGATCTACTCAGAGGCTTTCCACCTACCCAATGGCAAACACTCTCCTTTGGCCAGGATTCTTCCTCGGACCCGACTACACTTCGTCAGGTCCCTGTTCGGGCGCCACGTGTCACATCCCTTTATTATTTTTTTAGATACACGGCACACGCTCACCCTCCGATGAGTGTGTTTGTGTACTAAAACCAGCTCTCCGTCTCTGGGGTCCGACCTTCGTGTCTCCACGGGTATTACCCGGCAGGGCTGCACAAAGGCTGTTCAAGCTGGTGGCGAGGAGATTCGTCTAACCGCTCACTGCCTCCATCTGGACGTCCACCCCGCTGACGCTGATCTCGCACCCCGGTCGAATAGCCTCCTCTGGAACCAGGATATGAGCCGGCCACGCCCGTTAACGGCAGCTCTCCTCTTATGGATCAGGGCTCTTGGAATGTTGCTAGATTTTGAATTTAGTGACTCGTACAGCGAGTCCCCAGGATGCGTTAATTTCATTAAAAACCAGACTAACCTTATAGAGCACTTTTTGATGTTGTACACCCAATAAACTTTAACTTTTACACCTTAAAAAGCATCAATAAATCCAATGTCCGAGCCTTAACACTTTAACTGCATGCTTGGAAATTTATTGCAGGTTTTGCAAGTGCTGACAACATAATCAAAATAGGTTATATGATGATAATTTCACAACAGTAATTCAAGTATAATTAGAATAATAATTGGCAGAGATTTTTGTTTTTGATTCAATAATACTATCTGATCTTACTTTGACTGGACTGGATTGATTTCTTAACAATTTTTCTAGGAGTGAGGGAAGGAGGTTTTTGATGTTAAAGTCCCCAGCTCGATGAACTTGATTTCCTCTTCATCAGCTATTAGTTGTTAGCTGACCATGATCCTTGTGTGATGTTGTAATCCTTCAGGAAATTAATCCACATAAGAGTTTATTCCTTCTTCAATCAACCAAAAGTTGATCTAATCCATTCTGGTATGATGTGATGTTCCTTGAGAGAGAAAACGTTGACACTTCCCCACTCAGACTTAAGGCCAGTGATTATTCTCCAATGCTCTGCTACTCAGTGACTGGACGGCCTGAGTGGGAGTTGAAAACTCTCTCAAATTATCTCTTATGGCTCCAATCCTCTCACTCCACGATTCCAATTGCTGCTCACAAGATGGTCAATCTTGTGATCTCCTCATAGCAGGGGAGAAGTGACAACAGCACCTCTCCCTGGAAGAACAACCCCGTTTCCTGGTGTTTTACAGTTTATATATGTGCTGACTTTTGCCTTCAGATCATCTTGGTTACCATGGGGACGCTGGTGACTCAAAACCTCCTCCCTTCTCCTTCCCTCCTACAACGCAAGAAACCCTGGCTCTACAAACTTGGACTTATCATAATTTCGGCCTTAGGATGGGGAATATTATCAGCTTTATACTGGCTGTCCATGGTTAGTCAACTACTCCTGCTGTTATGGTTTACGACCTATGATGCTTGCTTCCCGCGTGCAGCTGCTTCAGCTACAGCGGGAATGGTAACGTCATCACAGTCCCACTCTCCTACGGTGATCATGAGGCGGCTCTGGCGTGCATCTGAATAATCCCGACGAACTCTTTTGCTTGCTTGCAATATAATAGTTAAAAGACTAATGTTTTCTGTTACACTATAGGGGGATATAAGATGTATTCATTGTCAAGCCACCCTGGAACAAGCGCTCTACTTCTGGGAGATAACACCGACTCTGTGGTGCCCGACATGTTATGGCAACAACTTCCCTGTTCAAGTGGCACGGGGAATAGTGGGACGGAAGGATACTTCTTTTCTGCCCCAGGTACCAACAGCAACATACCTAAAAATTGAAGTCGAGGCAATGGGGACGCTGGTGACTCAAAACCTCCTCCCTTCTCCTTCCCTTACTGGAAGCCATCTGCGGCCCTTTGCCAGTAACTTATTTCTCAAGTTCCTCTTTTCTGTTAACACTTCAGCTTTTCTAAGAATTCGTTTTTCTAAATCATGTCGTTAGAATCACATCAATCATATTCAATCATTTCATTACAACTCTCTTTCACATAAAAACAATTCATATGATCATATACAAACATTTTCATTCGTTATTATTCATTTCATATTTTATCACATCTTAATCATTTGATCAGTTGTTTATCATCAGCTTCTCTTGCTCTGCTTGCGACATCACTTTACTTCCTCTTTTCTCCTGACTCTGCATTCTTTATGAAAAACAACTTCTTTACTTCCTTTTTTCTTTAACTCTGCACTCTTTATGAAAAACAACTCATATAATCATTCATTTCACTTTTTTGTAACATACTTTTTCTAATACTTTTTCTAATCAACTCTTAATTTTATCAATCAATCAACTTTTTTTTTATATAGCGCCAAATCACAACAAACAGTTGCCCCAAGGCGCTTTATATTGTAAGGCAAGGCCATACAATAATTATGAAAAACCCCAACGGTCAAAACGACCCCCTGTGAGCAAGCACTTGGCAACAGTGGGAAGGAAAAACTCCCTCTTAACAGGAAGAAATCTCCAGCAGAACCAGGCTCAGGGAGGGGCAGTCTTCTGCTGAGACTGGTTGGGGCTGAGGGAAAGAACCAGGAAAAAGACATGCTGTGGAGGGGGGCAGAGATCGATCACCAATGATTAAATGCGGAGTGATGCATACAGAGCAAGAAGAGAAAGAAACAGTGCATCATGGGAACCCCCCCACAGTCTACGTCTAAAGCAGCATAACCAAGGGATAGTCCAGGGTCACCCGATCCAGCCCTAACTATAAGCCTTAGCGAAAAGGAAAGTTTTAAGCCTAATCTTAAAAGTAGAGAGGGTATCTGTCTCCCTGATCTGAATTGGGAGCTGGTTCCACAGGAGAGGAGCCTGAAAGCTGAAGGCTCTGCCTCCCATTCTACTCTTACAAACCCTAGGAACTACAAGTAAGCCTGCAGTCTGAGAGCGAAGCGCTCTATTAGGGTGATATGGTACTACGAGGTCCCTAAGATAAGATGGGACCTGATTATTCAAAACCTTATAAGTAAGAAGAAGAATTTTAAATTCTATTCTAGAATTAACAGGAAGCCAATGAAGAGAGGCCAACACGGGTGAGATATGCTCTCTCCTGCTAGTCCCCGTCAGTACTCTAGCTGCAGCATTTTGAATTAACTGAAGGCTTTTTAGGGAACTTTTAGGACAACCTGATAATAAAGAATTACAATAGTCCAGCCTAGAGGAAATAAATGCATGAATTAGTTTTTCAGCATCACTCTGAGACAAGACCTTTCTGATTTTAGAGATATTGCGTAAATGCAAAAAGGCAGTCCTACATATTTGTTTAATATGCACTTTGAATGACATATCCTGATCAAAAATGACTCCAAGATTTCTCACAGTATTACTAGAGGTCAGGGAAATGCCATCCAGAGTAAAGATCTGGTTAGACACCATGCTTCTAAGATTTGTGGGGCCAAGTACAATAACTTCAGTTTTATCTGAGTTTAAAAGCAGGAAATTAGAGGTCATCCATGTCTTTATGTCTGTAAGACAATCCTGCAGTTTAGCTAATTGGTGTGTGTCCTCTGGCTTCATGGATAGATAAAGCTGGGTATCATCTGCGTAACAATGAAAATTTAAGCAATACCGTCTAATAATACTGCCTAAGGGAAGCATGTATAAAGTGAATAAAATTGGTCCTAGCACAGAACCTTGTGGAACTCCATAATTAACTTTAGTCTGTGAAGAAGATTCCCCATTTACATGAACAAACTGTAATCTATTAGACAAATATGATTCAAACCACCGCAGCGCAGTGCCTTTAATACCTATGACATGCTCTAATCTCTGTAATAAAATTTATGGTCAACAGTATCAAAAGCAGCACTGAGGTCCAACAGAACAAGCACAGAGATAAGTCCACTGTCCGAAGCCATAAGAAGATCATTTGTAACCTTCACTAATGCTGTTTCTGTACTATGATGAATTCTAAAACCTGACTGAACCTCTTCAAATAGACCATTCCTCTGCAGGTGATCAGTTAGCTGTTTTACAACTACCCTCTCAAGAATCTTTGAGAGAAAAGGAAGGTTGGAGATTGGCCTATAATTAGCTAAAATAGCTGGGTCAAGTGATGGCTTTTTAAGTAATGGTTTAATTACTGCCACCTTAAAAGCCTGTGGTACATAGCCAACTAACAAAGATAAGTTGACCATATTTAAGATTGAAGCATTAAATAATGGTAGGACTTCCTTGAGCAGCCTGGCAGGAATGGGGTCTAATAAACATGTTGATGGTTTGGATGAAGTAACTAATGAAAATAACTCAGACAGAACAATCGGAGAGAAAGAGTCTAACCAAATACCGGCATCACTGAAAGCAGCCAAAGATAACGATACATCTTTGGGATGGTTATGAGTAATTTTTTCTCTAATAGTCAAAATTTTGTTAGCAAAGAAAGTCATGAAGTCATTACTAGTTAAAGTTAATGGAATACTCAGCTCAATAGAGCTCTGACTCTTTGTCAGCCTGGCTACAGTGCTGAAAAGAAACCTGGGTTTGTTCTTATTTTCTTCAATTAGTGATGAGTAGAAAGATGTCCTAGCTTTACGGAGGGCTTTTTTATAGAGCAACAAACTCTTTTTCCAGGCTAAGTGAAGATCTTCTAAATTAGTGAGACGCCATTTCCTCTCCAACTTACGGGTTATCTGCTTTAAGCTACGAGTTTGTGAGTTATACCACGGAGTCAGACACTTCTGATTTAAAGCTCTCTTTTTCAGAGGAGCTACAGCATCCAAAGTTGTCTTCAATGAGGATGTAAAACTATTGACGAGATACTCTAACTCCCTTACAGAGTTTAGGTAGCTACTCTGCTCTGTGTTGGTATATGACAATAGAGAACATAAAGAAGGAATCATATCCTTAAACCTAGTTACAGCGCTTTCTGAAAGACTTCTAGTGTAATGAAACTTATTCCCCACTGCAGGGTAGTCCATCAGAGTAAATGTAAATGTTATTAAAAAATGATCAGACAGAAGGGAGTTTTCAGGGAATACTGTTAAGTCTTCTATTTCCATACCATAAGTCAAAACAAGATCTAAGATATGATTAAAGTGGTGGGTGGACTCATTTACTTTTTGAGCAAAGCCAATAGAGTCTAATAATAGATTAAATGCAGTGTTGAGGCTGTCATTCTCAGCATCTGTGTGGATGTTAAAATCGCCCACTATAAGTATCTTATCTGAGCTAAGCACTAAGTCAGACAGAAGGTCTGAAAATTCACAGTGAAACTCACAGTAACGACCAGGTGGACGATAGATAATAACAAATAAAACTGGTTTTTGGGACTTCCAATTTGGATGAAAAAGACTAAGAGACAAGCTTTCAAATGAATTAAAGCTCTGTCTAGGTTTTTGATTAATTAATAAGCTGGAATGGAAGATTGCTGCTAATCCTCCGCCCCGGCCCGTACTACGAGCATTCTGACAGTTAGTGTGACTCGGGGGTGTTGACTCATTTAAACTAACATATTCATCCTGCTGTAACCAGGTTTCTGTTAGGCAGAATAAATCAATACGTTGATCAATTATTATATCATTTACCAACAGGGACTTAGAAGAGAGAGACCTAATGTTTAATAGACCACATTTAACTGTTTTAGTCTGTGGTGCAGTTGAAGGTGCTATATTATTTTTTCTTTTTGATTTTTTTTGCTTAAATAGATTTTTGCTGGTTATTGGTGGTCTGGAAGCAGGCACCGTCTCTACGGGGATGGGGTAATGAGGGGATGGCAGGGGGAGAGAAGCTGCAGAGAGGTGTATAAGACCACAGCTCTGCCTCCTGGTCCCAACGCTAGACAGTCACAGTTTGGAGGATCCAAGAAAATTGGCCAGATTTCTAGAAATGAGAGCTGCTCCATCTAAAGTGGGATGGATGCCGTCTCTCCTAACAAGACCAGGTTTTCCCCAGAAGCTTTGCCAATTATCAATGAAGCCCACCTCATTTTTTGGACACCACTCAGACAGCCAGCAATTCAAGGAGAACATGCGGCTAAACATGTCACTCCCGGTCTGATTGGGGAGGGGCCCAGAGAAAACAACAGAGTCCGACATTGTTTTTGCAAAGTTACACACCGATTTAATGTTAATTTTAGTGACCTCCGATTGGCGTAACCGAGTGTCATTACTGCCGACGTGAATTACAATCTTACCAAATTTACGCTTAGCCTTAGCCAGCAATTTCAAATTTCCTTCAATGTCGCCTGCTCTGGCCCCCGGAAGACAATTGACAATGGTTGCTGGTGTCGCTAACTTCACATTTCTCAAAACAGAGTCGCCAATAACCAGAGTTTGATCCTCGGCGAGTGTATCGTCGAGTGGGGAAAAACGGTTAGAGATGTGCACGGGTTGACGGTGTACACGGGGCTTCTGTTTAGGGCTACGCTTCCTCCTCACAGTCACCCAGTCAGCCTGCTTTCCCGACTGCCCGGGATCCGCCAGGGGGGAACTAACGGTGGTTAAGCCACCTTGGTCCGCACCGACTACAGGGGCCTGGTTAGCTGTAGAATTTTCCACGGTGCGGAGCCGAGTCTCCAATTCGCCCAGCCTGGCCTCCAAAGCTACGAATAAGCTGCACTTATTACAAGTACCGTTACTGCTAAAGGAGGCCGAGGAATAACTAAACATTTCACAACCAGAGCAGAAAAGTGCGGGAGAGACAGGAGAAGCCGCCATGCTAAATCAGCTAAAAGCTAGTAGCTACGCAACCTAGTGGATTCCTAAAAACACGCAAAGTGAATAATGTGTAAATAATTTAGAGGTGATTCAGCAGAAGGAGTGCTTTAGTTAAGGCACCAGACAGGCCATGAAGCAGCACAAGTAACGCACGGCAACAGCGAACGCACGACAACGGTGCAAAAATTAAAAATCCACTAGACAGGCTGTGGAGCAGCACAGGTAACGCACGACAACAGTGGTAGAAAATAAAATAAAAATCCACTAGACAGGCTGCGGAGCAGCACAGGTAACGCACGACAACGGTGGTAAAAAAAAAATAAAATAAAAATCCACTAGACAGGCCGTGGAACAGCACAGGTAACGCACGACAACGGCGGCAAAAAATAAAATAAAAATCCACTAGACAGGCCGTGGAACAGCACAGGTAACGCACGACAACGGTGGTAAAAAATAAAATAAAAATCCACTGGACAGGCTGTGGAGCAGCACAGGTAACGCACGACAACAGTGGTAAAAAATAAAATAAAAATCCACTGGACAGGCTGTGGAGCAGCACAGGTAACGCACGACAACGGTGCTAAAATAAAATAAAAATCCACTGGACAGGCTGTGGAGCAGCACAGGTAACACACAACAACAGTGGTAAAAAATAAAATAAAAATCCACTGGACAGGCTGTGGAGCAGCACAGGTAACACACGACAACGGCGCCAAAATAAAACAAAAATCCACTGGACAGGCTGTGGAGCAGCACAGGTACGACAACAGTGCTAAAAAATAAAATAAAAATAAAAATCCACTGGACAGGCTGTGGAGCAGCACAGGTAACACACGACAACAGTGCTAAAATAAAATAAAAATCCACTAGGCAGGCTGTGGAGCAGCACAGGTAACGCACGACAACAGTGCTAAAAAATAAAATAAAAATCCACTGAACAGGCTGTGGAGCAGCACAGGTAACACACGACAACAGTGCTAAAAAATAAAATAAAAATCCACTGGACAGGCTGTGGAGCAGCACAGGTAACGCACGACAACAGTGCTAAAAAATAAAATAAAAATCCACTGAACAGGCTGTGGAGCAGCACAGGTAACGCACGACAACGGTGCTAAAATAAAATAAAAATCCACTGGACAGGCTGTGGAGCAGCACAGGTAACACACAACAACAGTGGTAAAAAATAAAATAAAAATCCACTGGACAGGCTGTGGAGCAGCACAGGTAACACACGACAACGGCGCCAAAATAAAACAAAAATCCACTGGACAGGCTGTGGAGCAGCACAGGTACGACAACAGTGCTAAAAAATAAAATAAAAATAAAAATCCACTGGACAGGCTGTGGAGCAGCACAGGTAACACACAACAACAGTGCTAAAATAAAATAAAAATCCACTAGGCAGGCTGTGGAGCAGCACAGGTAACGCACGACAACAGTGCTAAAAAATAAAATAAAAATCCACTGGACAGGCTGTGGAGCAGCACAGGTAACGCACGACAACAGTGCTAAAAAATAAAATAAAAATCCACTGAACAGGCTGTGGAGCAGCACAGGTAACACACGACAACAGTGCTAAAAAATAAAATAAAAATCCACTGGACAGGCTGTGGAGCAGCACAGGTAACGCACGACAACAGTGCTAAAAAATAAAATAAAAATCCACTGAACAGGCTGTGGAGCAGCACAGGTAACACACGACAACAGTGCTAAAAATAAAATAAAAATCCACTGAACAGGCTGTGGAGCAGCACAGGTAACACACGACAACAGTGCTAAAAAATAAAATAAAAATCCACTGAACAGGCTGTGGAGCAGCACAGGTAACGCACGACAACAGTGCTAAAAAATAAAATAAAAATCCACTGGACAGGCTGTGGAGCAGCACAGGTAACACACGACAACAGTGCTAAAATAAAATAAAAATCCACTAGACAGGCTGTGGAGCAGCACGACAACAGTGCTAAAAAATAAAATAAAAATAAAAACGAAAGCGTTAGCAAGCTAGTTAGCTTGCCAACGCTGATGAAAGTTAGCTGATAAAAGTGCTCCGTCGCGATGTTTCGACCGTTAGAGGTCTTCTTTAGGCGTTGGAGCACGGTGAAAAAGTAAAAAAAAAAGTAAAAAAAAGTAAAAAGTAAAAAAGTCTTGAAAAAGACTGTTAATTCAAAGAACTCAAACAGCTCAGTTCAAACAGCTAACAGATACAGCAGAACACCGCTGTGCTCCGGAGAGCACAGCGGTTTATTACATTAATAGTTCATTTAATCATACTTGTTATGTTAGAATCATTCTTAGACATTACTTTTAACACATTAATACTTCATTTGATCATACTTTGTCATTTTAGAATCATCTTAGACATATTCCATCGTCTTCACCACTGAGTTCATTCCGTGGGCCTCCCCATCTGCAATGGAAAAGTCCGGTATGACCTCACTTACTCCGGGAAAGTACCAAACACTGTCCAGTTTAATCCAACAGCATGTATATTAATCCAATGGCACGTACTATATTCCAAGATGAAAACAAGCTGAAAGCAAGCTTAAAGTCATCTTTCTTGACACAGTTCTATTGACCCAAAACCGTTATTCACAATCCTCTCCCCTTGTTACATTTCAGGTTGGTAGCACCAAACAGTGCTATCAGTGAGTCCATAGTTCTCCTCACGTACCAATTCGGGCAGCTCAAACCGGGCCAGCAGCTGCAGGAACCGTCGGATGCCTTGCCCATCAAACTGGGTTCTGCCAGGATCGCCGATCAGGACTTGGGTTCCCTGGGTTCTGATGCAGCAGTCCAACCACCTATGAAGGCTGGTTGCAAGGATGTTGTCATAGAACATGTCACCCAGGAGAATAAGGTCAAAGCCCTTGGGTTCTGAATCAATCACGTTTCCAGTCACACAATCAAGCAGCTCCAGGCTGTTGACCTCACAGTTCATGTGCGTCGCAATGGCTGCAACTGTACAACAAACATATGAACTATACTCAGTAAATTACATACGTATATACACATAATCAACTTTGGATTGTGTTACACAAAGTACGGATGTAAAAAAACCTTTGAATAAATCCATACAGTAAAATGTATATGTAATAAAAGTGCTGCTGTCAGATTCAATATTATACAATTTGAAAGTGTATAGCTACAGCTAACGAGGTGGTAGAAAATGTACAGGATAGTGGTGGAGTAACAGAAAAGGATTTTTTTTAAGAAATGGGAAATGATAGATACACTAGATGATTTATCCTTTCTACGCATGTGTAATAGAGAAGAATTTTATCCATGTCAATGTATATTTCATGTCACTTTAGTTAAGGTGCAGTAAGTTGCAGTGCATTGTGTGTATGTTGTCATCATTAATTTCATAGAGCAATTTGTGACGTTCATGAGACTCGAGTGAATGACAATAAAAGGTGATAGCATGTCATATCACTGCAGTGCTCTGCATGGCATGCCGTGCACAGCAGGTACATTTTAGTTTGGAAAAAAAAAAACTGTGCACTTCAGCTCACATGCGGTGCATGCTGGCCCGTTGGTACTGTAATTAAAGTCCACCCTACCCAGCCTCTACTACGTAGTAGCAGCTGGATACCTGTGATGCTTGCTACATGACCTGACAACCATGTAAACTATGAAAATAAGGGCTGTGTGTGTGTGTGTGTGTGTGTGTGTGTGTGTGTGTGTGTGTGTGTGTGTGTGTGTGTGTGTGTGTGTGTGTGTGTGATGGTGCACGTACACTTTCAATCTAACGGCTCCAGTGACCTCCCCCTTGGTTTCTCCAGTCACCATAGCAAGTTTGGTGTCGACTGGTTAATTACTGTGACTGTGCATAGCGAACACACACACACACACACACAGCTTATTAGATTTTACCAAATGGTACATGGAAAACTCAAGATTAGATGTGATATTTTCTTGTATGAAAATACTTGTCTGTGCCACTTCACCATGAAGCTGTAAAGCAGGTGACACAGCAGACAAAAGTTGCATTATGCAGTTTCTTCAATCACAGCTCAAGAAGCCAATGGCTGTGTACCAGTTCAGCAGCTGCACCCTTCTAATGTTGCATTCCTTGGCAGTGAACATCGCAAATGGTATGCTGTACAAATGGTAAGCTATCTCATTTGGCAATTGGCACATGACAGCAGCTGTCTGTCTCCCTTTAAATTAGGGCAGGTGTATCCTTTCCAGCCCAAACAATCACAAGTCACTACACAAATCACCCCCTCCCCCACAAGACAAAACAGTTAATAAATTTAAAGAAATAAAAGAATGATGTCAGTCTCTATATGTACAATTGCAAATACAGAATGTTTATAAGTATAAATAAGCATTAAAAAATGATTACTAAGCTATGCTAGCTTGCCGCTTGTAGGAGGTAGTGGCGAGAAAAGCAAACAATCATAAAATGTTTCGTGTGCTGAACAGTTGGTTCCAGATTCCGCTATCTTGGAAGAACAGGTCTTTCTAGGACACAGCCTTCGAAATATGCAGCAGCCCCTAAATTTGTACAGAGGCAGCAACTCCTTCAGAGCTGCCATGTATATCTTGGTGGGTGGGACTCCATAGCCCTTAAACAGCTACGGGAAGCAGCTCTTCATAGCCATTGCTTTCCATAGCCGGCAAACAACGTACAGCTACAAAAAGCAATGCTTTCAACCCTACATTTAACCCTAAACCTCTCTCTCTCTCTATATATATATATATATATATACACACACATATACGAGGTCTGTTAGAAAAGTATCCGACCTTTTTATTTTTTTCAAAAACTATATGGATTTCAATCACGTGTGATTGCATCAGAGAAGCTTGAACCTTCGTGCGCATGCGTGAGTTTTTTCACGCCTGTTGGTTGCGTCATTCGCCTGTGAGCAGGCTTTGTGTGAGCACTGGTCCAGCCCCTCTCATCGTTTTTTTATTGCGAATAAATGTCTGAACGATTTGGAGCTTTGCTGCATCAATTTTTTTCCAGAAACTGTGAGAGACCGCCAGGTGGACACCGTTTGGAAAATTAATATGGCTTTCAGGGACGATTTTATGGGGATTATACAGATTAAGGAGTGTTACTGCCGCTTTAAGGACGGCCCACAACTGCTGAGATATGCTCAGACCACGCTGATACAACCAGATCATTTCCAACGTGAAGGCTTTGTTGATCCGGGACCTCGTCTGACTTTCACAAAAAGGCAGAAGTCGTGGACATCAGCACTTTTTCGGCACATTCCACTGTTACAGGAGTTTTTTCATGGAAAGAAAAGCAGAGGGACGCGCCACGGAGCCGTTCATTACGCGGGACAAAACCACCTCGGAGTTGGTCTCACAGGACGGCTTTCAGGTGGATTTCAGCCAGCTGTTGGATGCTTTTCAGTCGTGTGATTATCCGATTGTACATGAGCTGGACATGCCCCAACATGTCCTGGAAGGCTTCATCACGGCATTGCTTTGCACCATGCGGCTCCACCGCGTGCCGCTCCTCTTTCCATGACAAAAACTCCTGTAACAGTGGAATGTGCTGTTCATTTCTAAACTGGACGCTGTCTTGATCCGGTATGTCGTCTGACTAGCACAGGAATTGTGAAAAGACGTAGACATCAGCACTTTTTCAGCACATTAAGACAGACGTGCAGAGGAATTCCGCACTGGGTGGACCAGTGCTCACACAAAGCCTGCTCACAGGCGAATGACGCAACCGACAGGCGTGAAAAAACTCATGCATGCGCACAAAGGTTCAAGCTTGTCTGATGCAATCACACGTGATTCAAATCCATATGGGTTTTGAAAAAAATAAAAAGGTCAGATACTTTTCTAACAGACCTCGTATATATATATATATATATATATATATATATATATACATATATATATATATATAAAGGGCTACATCTGTCTGTCTGTCCAGGATAAACTCCCAAACTATAATATGTAGCCCTAAAAATTATATATATTCTGAATCTTCATGACATGGGGAACAAACTGGTACCATTTTTTTAATGTTGAACTGAAAATTACCCCCAAAATAGCCAGCTGTGGGTATGACCAGGCAGATTCAAATTTCCAACCCTGTATATGTGTTGGCCATCTCTGTTTATTTAATCCCTTTCTACAGCACACTCAGCACAGCCACAGCACACTCAGCAAAACAACAACATGCTTAGGCTGAAGCTGTGGGTATGACCAGGCAGATTCAAATTTCCAGCCCTGTATATGTGTTGGCCATCTCTGTTTATTTAATCTCTTCGTTCAGCTACTTTATGTTCTCAACTGTTAAGCACCTGACTGTCCTGTACAACCCAGTTTGCCTTCCAGTCTGAATACATTCATTTTATGTTTGTAAAATTGCAATGTAAAAACAGTGAAATACACAACTACCTCAATTTTGATTCACTGATATTTACATTTACTGTTACCTACCTTTTGTGTGTAATTTTGTTATAAATTTGATTTCAAAACAAAGTCTGCATGAAGGATTTCAAATGTGTTTGTCTTTTAACCAAGTATTTCCACTTAGTTTGGGAAGTCCACCTCTTATAGTTCTGCTGGACAAACTGTAGCCCATTAACTATTATATTTATAAGACGCCAGCATTACAAAAACAAATGTTGGGCAATTGTTTTGATTAACTGGCCTCTACTGGTGGTTGGCTCTCACTGCGGTATTGTATCACTTCCTGTTCCGGAGCACAGCGGTGTTTTGCTGTATCTGTTAGCTGTTTAATCTGCGCAGTTACATTGATCTAGTTAACTAGATAACAATTTGTTTCACAGTGTAATCTTCACGTGCCTTAACTAAAGCACTCCCTCTGCTGAATCACCTCTAAATTATTTACAAATTATTCACTTTGTGTGTTTTTAGGAATCTGCTAGCTTAGCGCAGCTACTAGCTCTTAGCCGGTTTAACATGGCGGCTTCTCCTGTCTCTCCCGCACTTTTCTGCTCTGGCGTGAAATGTTGAGTTATTCCTCGGCCTCCTTTAGCAGTTATGGTACTTGTAATAAGTGTAGCTTATTCGTAGCTTTGGAGGCCAGGCTGGGTGAATTGGAGACTCGGCTCCGCACCTTGGAAAATCCTAAAGCTAGCCAGGCCCCTGTAGTTGGTGCGGACCAAGGTAGCTTAGCCGCAGTTAGTTCCCCTCCAGCAGATCCTGAGCAGCCGGGAAAGCAGGCCGACTGGGTGACTGTGAGGAGGAAGCGTAGTTCTAAACAGAAGCCCCGTGTACACTGCCAACAAGCTCACATCGCTAACCATTTTTCCCCACTCGGCGACACACCCGCCGAAGAACAAACTCTGGTTATTGGCGACTCTGTTTCGAGAAATGTGAAGTTAGTGACACCAGCAACCATAGTCAATTGTCTTCCGGGGGCCAGAGCAGGCGACATTGAAGGAAATTTGAAACTGCTGGCTAAGGCTAAGCGTAAATTTGGTAAGATTGTAATTCACGTCGGCAGTAATGACACCCGGTTACGCCAATCGGAGGTCACTAAAATTAACATTGAATCGGTGTGTAACTTTGCAAAAACAATGTCAGACTCTAGTTTTCTCTGGGCCCCTCCCCAATCGGACCGGGAGTGACATGTTTAGCCGCATGTTCTCCTTGAATTGCTGGCTGTCTGAGTGGTGTCCAAAAAAATGAGGTGGGCTTCATAGATAATTGGCAAAGCTTCTGGGGAAACCCTGGTCTTGTTAGGAGAGACGGCATCCATCCCACTTTGGATGGAGCAGCTCACATTTCTAGAAATCTGGCCAATTTTATTAAATTTTCCAAACCGTGACTACCCAGGGTTGGGACCAGGAAGCAGAGTTGTAGTCTTACACACCTCTCTGCAGCTTCTCTCCGCCTGCCATTCCCTCATTACCCCATCACCGTAGAGACGGTGCCTGCTCCCAGACCACCAATAACCAGCAAAAATCTATTCAAGCATAAAAATTCAAAAAGAAAAAAATAATATAGCACCTTCAACTGCACCACAGACTAAAACAGTTAAATGTGGTCTATTAAACATTAGGTCTCTCTCTTATAAGTCCCTGTTAGTAAATGATATAATAATTGATCAACATATTGATTTATTCTGCCTTACAGAAACCTGGTTACAGCAGGATGAATATGTTAGTTTAAATGAGTCAACACCCTCGAGTCACACTAACTGCCAGAACGCTCGTAGCACGGGCCGAGGGGGAGGATTAGCAGCAATCTTCCACTCCAGCTTATTAATTAATCAAAAACCCAGACAGAGCTTTAATTCATTTGAAAGCCTGACTCTTAGTCTTGTCCATCCAAATTGGAAGTCCCAAAAACCAGTTTTATTTGTTGTTATCTATCGTCCACCTGGTCATTACTGTGAGTTTCTCTGTAAATTTTCAGACCTTTTGTCTGACTTGGTGCTTAGCTCAGATAAGATAATTATAGTGGGCGATTTTAACATCCACACAGATGCTGAGAATGACAGTCTCAACACTGCATTTAATCTATTGTTAGACTCGATTGGCTTTGCTCAAAATGTAAATGAGTCCACCCACCACTTTAATCATACCTTAGATCTTGTTCTGACTTATGGTATGGAAATTGAAGACTTAACAGTATTCCCTGAAAACCCTCTTCTGTCTGATCATTTCTTAATAACATTTACATCTCCAACCTTCGACCCAGCTATCTTAGCTAATTATACGCCAATCTCCAACCTTCCTTTTCTCTCAAAAATTCTTGAAAGGGTAGTTGTAAAACAGCTAACTGATCATCTGCAGAGGAATGGTCTATTTGAAGAGTTTCAGTCAGGTTTTAGAATTCATCACAGTACAGAAACAGCATTAGTGAAGGTTACAAATGATCTTTTGGCCTCAGACAGTGGACTCATCTCTGTGCTTGTCCTGTTAGACCTCAGTGCTGCTTTTGATACTGTTGACCATAAAATTTTATTACAGAGATTAGAGCATGCCGTAGGTATTAAAGGCACTGTGCTGCGGTGGTTTGAATCATATTTATCTAATAGATTACAATTTGTTCATGTAAATGGGGAATCTTCTTCACAGACTAAGGTTAATTATGGAGTTCCACAAGGTTCTGTGCTAGGACCAATTTTATTCACTTTATACATGCTTCCCTTAGGCAGTATTATTAGACAGCATTGCTTAAATTTTCATTGTTACGCAGATGATACCCAGCTTTATCTATCCATAAAGCCAGAGGACACACACTAATTAGCTAAACTGCAGGATTGTCTTACAGACATAAAGACATGGATGACCTCTAATTTCCTGCTTTTAAACGCATATAAAACTGAAGTTATTGTACTTGGCCCCACAAATCTTAGAAACATGGTGTCTAACCAGATCCTTGCTCTGGATGGCATTACCCTGACCTCTAGTAATACTGTGAGAAATCTTGGAGTCATTTTTGATCAGGATATGTCCTTCAATGCACATATTAAGCAAATATGTAGGACTGCTTTTTTGCATTTGCGCAATATCTCTAAAATTAGAAAGGTCTTGTCTCAGAGTGATGCTGAAAAACTAATTCATGCATTTATTTCCTCTAGGCTGGACTATTGTAATTCATTATTATCAGGTTGTCCTAAAAGTTCCCTAAAAAGCCTTCAGTTAATTCAAAAGGCTGCAGCTAGAGTACTGACGGGGACTAGAAGGAGAGAGCATATCTCACCCATATTGGCCTCTCTTCATTGGCTTCCTGTTAATTCTAGAATAGAATTTAAAATTCTTCTTCTTACTTATAAGGTTTTGAATAATCAGGTCCCATCTTATCTTAGGGACCTCGTAGTACCATATCACCCCAATAGAGCGCTTCGCTCTCAGACTGCAGGCTTACTTGTAGTTCCTAGGGTTTGTAAGAGTAGAATGGGAGGCAGAGCCTTCAGCTTTCAGGCTCCTCTCCTGTGGAACCAGCTCCCAATTCAGATCAGGGAGACAGACACCCTCTCTACTTTTAAGATTAGGCTTAAAACTTTCCTTTTTGCTAAAGCTTATAGTTAGGGCTGGATCAGGTGACCCTGAACCATCCCTTAGTTATGCTGCTATAGACGTAGACTGCTGGGGGGTTCCCATGATGCACTGTTTCTTTCTCTTTTTGCTCTGTATGCACCACTCTGCATTTAATCATTAGTGATCGATCTCTGCTCCCCTCCACAGCATGTCTTTTTCCTGGTTCTCTCCCTCAGCCCCAACCAGTCCCAGCAGAAGACTGCCCCTCCCTGAGCCTGGTTCTGCTGGAGGTTTCTTCCTGTTAAAAGGGAGTTTTTCCTTCCCACTGTCGCCAAGTGCTTGCTCACAGGGGGTCGTTTTGACCGTTGGGGTTTTTCCATAATTATTGCATGGCTTTGCCTTACAATATAAAGCGCCTTGGGGCAACTGTTTGTTGTGATTTGGCGCTATATAAATAAAATTTATTTGATTAAATTGATTGGCATTTGGCTTATGTCTAAAACTGGTTAAGGCGGGCAGCGCCAGGTACCCCAGCTAGTGCGTGTGTGTGTATATATATATATATATATATATATATATATATATATATATATATATATATATATATATATATATATATATATATATATATATATAAACTTAAATTATGTTTATATATCATATCTTGTCAGAGTTGTTCAAAGTTGGACCTGAACAGAACAACTACTCACACAGAAATGATCACGGAAGAGACACTGAATTTCTTTGTCCTGTACAGGAGAGGACCAACGAGAAGCTCCTTCAGAAAGAACTGTCATCCGTCCTAAAGGTCACACCCATTTGCCTCTCCTTTTTACTGAATATCGTTACATACAGCATATAGGAGTGACAATATCACAAAACAATGGAAAGACACAAAGTCTGGTCTCACATTGATATGAAAACTGTTATGGCTTTTGAGCCCTCAGTCTCCTAAGCTTTCCATAACAATGTCCAGCCCTTGAACTGTGTTCCAGTTACAATGCTCTTCTTCAAGGCTGAACCATTAATCAAAAGTACACATCTGCGATTAGCCAAACATGACCCTAGCCAACCAGTCTGACATTCTGGCAAAACAATCTGCACATTGAATGGTCAAAGATCATCTGCTCACTTTTCTCATTTGACAGTCTTAATGATCACTTGAACCATTCAGCGCATATGATTGCTTTTGACACTAAGTAATTATTTAAAGGAATAATGGTACATGAACTTTCACACATGCATATACGTATATATAAAAAATAGAGAACAGAATCAAAGACATGATTACAGAGAGTGCATCAAAGTGAAGACATTAATATTTGATAATACATATATTGACAATATAGAGAAAAACCCTGTCATATCTATATTATCTATATTATAATAGCTAAGTGGCCTCTGTGTGCCTGCCTATATGGCTTTGATCACGCAAAAACTGAAGAGACCTGACATTTGCCATTTGGCATGCTTACGAGGTCTGTTAGAAAAGTAACAGGTTGAAACGACCAGATCATTTCCAAAGTGAAGGCAGTGTTGATTCGGGACGTCGTCTGACTAGCAGAGAAATGGCAAGAGAGATGCACATAGCACTTTTCCTGCACATTCCATCGTTAAAGGAGATTTTGTAATGAAAGACATGAGGCGGAATTCGCGCGTCAGGACGGAGCCGCTCATGGCACGGAACAAAAGCTCCTCTGTGTTGGAAGTCTCACGGGACATCCCCAGCTCTTCCACCATTCGGAATATTCAGATGGCTTTGGGTGGCTTTTCAGTCGAGTGAGTATCCGAGAAATTGTCGAAGAGCTGGGCATGTCAGGGCATGTCCTGTGAGACCAACACGGAGGTGCTTTCGTTCCGCGCCATTAGCGGCTCCGTGGAGAATTCCTCCGCTCCTGTTTTCATTCAAAATCTCTTAACAGTGGAATGTGCAGGAAAAGTGCTATGTGCACCTCTCTTGCCATTTCTCTGCTAATCAGACGACGTCCCGGATCAACACAGCATTCAGTTTGGAAATGATCTGGTCGTTTCAGCCTGTCGATCATCGCTGGGAGCGTGGCGCGCCATCCGCCATTGTGCGCCGTCTTTAATCTGGTTGTAATGGTCCTTAATCTGTGTGATCCCCATAAGAGCTTCACCAAAAGCCATTGGAATTTTCCGAATTGTTTCCACCTGGCTGTCTCTCACAGTTTCTGAAAAAAATTTTGATTTAGCAAAGCGGCAGTCGCTCCGCCATTTTCCTGACAATGAAAATCCGCCGAGGGGGCTGGACCACTCCTCCCACAAGGCGTGCTCACAGGCGAATGACGCAACTGACAGGCGTGAAAAAACTCACGCATGCACACGAAGGTTCAAGCTTGGCTGATGCAAGTGATTCAAATCCATAAGGTTACTGCAAAAAATAAAAAGGTCCGTTACTTTTCTAACAGACCTCATATGTATTTTGGGTCAAGGATGAATGCTGCAAAAATAGAAAGTTGATAGGACTAATATTTTTGGAGAAAATGGCAATTTTAGCTAACCAATAAACAATGGATGCTGTGCTGCAATGCACCATGGGAGTTTGGGGTTTTGAACTTTTAAATGTATTGTGGTTTATGTTAGTTTAACAGTCTTGTTAGTGTTATTGATTTATTTATTTATTTATTTTAGCTCAATTTGTATGACCAGCTTAGATAAGTCTCATATTGCTATTACCATGAGTGACTGGTAGCATGTTGGAACCATGAGTGAAATGTTTAGTGGTTTTAATGTCTTCAGCCACTGTCTTTCTCAAATTAAAATCACTTGCTTACAGCAGTTGTGCATGCAAGCCTGTGTGCACCTAACTACTTTCTATACTCACGCCACTCCAGCAGTCATCTTTATATTAAAAGCGTGAGTGATTTTAAGTTCAATATAAGTACATAATATTACTGTAAATACATTAAAAATAACTGGATGACACAAGAAATCGAAAACACTTATTACCATTGTGGTCCATTTAAAAATCAAATGACAAAATTGAAGTAGAAATAAAATAATAATGGTGTGTATATGATAACAAGAACCTAAACAAATTGTTGAGGTCTAAGGTTCTAAAAACATTCTGGACTCACTCGTCATTCCAACTCATTATACAAGCTTTGCTTAATTTATTACCAGCCTTAGCACAAAAATGTCAGCTACCTATTTTATAAACACTACCCAATCTAGAGCCCGTGGTTCCCCACAGGCAACACGCCAGTTAATATATATTATTATAATGGTTTCACGTTGTTAAATGGCGATGGAATCAGTTCCTATCTTGGTGGCTTCCCTCACATTCTTGCAGTCACTTAATATTTTTGGACTGCCTATATCTGACAGTTTTTTTTCCCACACTATTTGTGATTAATAATTGCAGTAACATATTTAGGGACTTGTAGACATTCATGTGTCCATCCCCTGACTTATCTAAAGAAAAAATATGGCTAGAAAAGTGATGCTTTCTATTAAGAATAATGCTTGTTTTTACCTTGTCGGATCACTTACTGGTTTTGAAAACGTAGGGACAGTGCATAGAAATGGTCAGAATGCTGAAATAAATGCGATATTTTTGTTAAACCGCTTTAATTAAAGCTATAGCTACACTACAGGATCATCTTGTTTCATTTAATCTCCATTATGGTGGTGTACAGAGGCAAAAAAAATGGAGCCAACAGAAAAGAATCTCCCTCTGAACAATGTCATTTTAGGGCACAAAGTGTGCTTGAGAACAGGGGTCACCAACCCTGCTCCTGGAGATTCCCTGTCTTGCATGTTTTCCAGCTCTCCCTGCTCCACCCACTGCTAAATCGCCCTACTGAGGTTTCAAATCCACAAAATCTCACAGAGTTCACCGCTCTGCGAGATGTCATTAACATTGAGGAGGTCTGATAAGGCTGCAATTTAACCGCTGCACATGGACAACAGCATTAACATCACAACATAAAACATTTTGTATACTGTGCCTAAAACTCTTGTGAATATATTATCAAGGTTTTTAGATGTTGTTTTTGTGTTTGTTTTATGTAAACATGCTAGAATCTCATGTTGTTTCTCCGTGATTTTCAATGGGAATTGCTATGAGCTGCGATTGCTTCTTGTTCATGTCATTGTGGTGAAAAGTGAAGTTTGCTCTTTAAGGCCCTGCTTATTGTCCTTTTCAACACTGTTTGCCCTGTTTGTTCCAGAGTAATATATATAAGTTGTCTGAAATTCGATTTGCATTTATGAAGTTCCACGCAGGTTAAACTTAGCAGACACAGAATATTTGCATGCATTCTCATGCATGCAGACTCTTATAAATGTTATGAAAGGCATAAAAATTTACATTTCGGTAGTATAATGTTAATTTGGAATTGTTGCCATGTGGTTTCTCTATGTTGTTTAGACTGCAGCGACTCTCTGGCGCTGCATTATAGGATATCTCAGTAGGGTGAATTAACAAAGTCAGGTCAGAAAGTAGGTACACATGGAAAAGATGCTGGACAGGTGATGCCCACGAGGGGAGTTGGGGACCCCAGCTTTTGCGCAAAAAAGCCACTTGGATGATCAGTTGACGTGGCTTGAAAACTAAACAACACAACCAGTTGCTTTCTAGAGTCTAGATACTCTTCTACCTGAATGACTTTGGATTTTCATTGACAGACTTGTAGCTTCATCATTTCAGTTCACATAATGTGATAAATTTTGATACACGTACCACAGTCGATGTCATTAGCGACGACGTGAGCGGCGCCACAGAGTTGTGCAGCGATGGCCGAGGCTCCACAGCCGCTCCCCAGATCGAGGACAGACTTATTGCAACACACTTCAGGGTTATCCAACAGATACCTGCAGACAGAAACAGACATCTCTGAAGGCAAGTCACGCAATTTAAAAGCATCAGTTTTAATTTTATGGGGCTAAAATCGTACCTGGAGAGTGCTTGCCCTCCTGGCCAGTATATGGCCCAGTATGGGTCTCTAAAGGGCCACAGCTCTGGTCTTTCTGTCCAGAATCTGCAGTTGGGGGTGAACAGCCTCAGTTTGATCGCTGGTGTCAGACTTTGTTCTCCAACTATTTCTGTGTTCTGTTTAATAAAAGTCCTGATGGATTTGTCAGACTCACGCCTGTCTGAGAAGCATCTCCAGCTGTTCGTCTGTTTAAATACTTTGAAATACGTTTTAATATAACGACTAAACACTCGGGAGGTTAAAAAATCCAAAGATCTCATTTCTACACAGGACGTCAGCTAGCTGCTAGCTACTGACAGTGCTAATCAAATTAGCCCCACGACGTCTGCTATTCTAAGTGTTTGTAGCTGAAAGTGACACTTAAATGCCCGTAAATAGCGTCGACACTCACAATAATACTAATAACAGTGACAACGCGGAACAACTTAAAAATAAAGATAAAAAAAGGGAATGACGTGCTACAGTTTCCACCCGAATGCAAAATAGTGTCGGACAAAACTTGTAGCGTCCTCCTGAAAACGCGGCGATACATCTTAGTTCCGTCTTAACACACTGTATAATAAATGTTATTGTGCTGTTTTGCACCTGTCTTAACGTAACCCTGAGAATGTATTTGTTGTTTAATTTTGTTTTAGCACTCTGGGGTCAGTCTGAACTGGGAGCGAAGAGCTGGATGTACTTGTTATTATTACACTGATAGCACGACTTTGTTTTCGTAGCCACTAACGACTGGGAGTGAAGCATGCTGGGATCATTCTGAACTGGGAGTGAAGAACTGCTTTTATTATATCTTTGAAATAACTTTCAGATGCCTGTTGATTAAAGAAATTATGTGCGCCAGGGAGGTTGAGTTGGCCACTCACCCTCCCTTCGCGGACACACTAGAAAAGAGGGAGTAGAACCATGCTTCAACAGAGTCTGCTGCGGGTTAACGTACGAACGCCCAGCCGGTTGACAGGCGCACTCTGCTGAAGGTGTTGGCTCTCCACCTTAAAGGCGTCACGGTAAGAGAAAAATGCGCTGCAACCACTTGTGTTTGATGTAACTGCTTTTGTGGGGAATAAATATACGCCTTTTTATTCTAGCAAAATGCAGTCTGTGTGATCATTTCTGTGTGCCGATCTGACCGAACCTTGTGTTTCAAAACACACACACACACACACACACACACACACACACACACACACACACACACACACACACACACACACACACACACACACACACACACACACACACAGGTAGCTGGTTTACGAGACTGAG